>NC_134872.1:29759239-30011739 GCF_049852395.1 Peromyscus maniculatus bairdii | reverse complement strand
GGGTCAGGAATTTGAGACCAGCCTGGGCTACATAAGACCCTGTCTCCAAAAAAAAAAAAAAAAAAAAATCAGCCAGCCAACAAACAAGAAGATAGAGGAAAGGGAAACATGAGGTTAGTCGGGAGACAAGTGATTGCTGTTTCCTGTTCCTCCTTTGTTACTAAAAGAATGTGTGTGTGTGTGTGTGTGTGTGTGTGTGTGTGTGTGTGTGTGTGTGTGTGTGTGTTACAATATATATATTACATTAATCTCTCAGCCCATTTTGCCAATTCTACTTGAGTGTTCAAACATAATAAAGTCTGTAACATAGTGAATATGAAAAAGTCAGTGGTTATAGCATTTTTTTATCCAAGGACCTTTTTTTTGGGGGGGGGGTTTGAGACAGGGTTTCTCTGTGTAGCTTTGGAACCTTTTCCTGGAACTCACTCTGTAGCCTAGGCTGGCCTCAAACTCAGAGATCCAACTGCCTCTGCCTCCCGAGTGCTGGGATTAAAGGCGCTACCAAGGACTTCTTTATACTCTCAACACCACCAAAAAAAGGAGGTGGTGGCACAGGCCTTGAATTCCAGCACTTGGGAGACAGAGGCAGGTGGATTTCTCTGAGTTCAAGGCCAGCCTCATCTACAGAGCAAGTTTTAGGACAGCCAGAGATACATAGAGAAACCCTGTCTTGAAAAAACAAAAAAGCAAAAAGGATTGAAATCCAGTACTTCTTGTATGAGAACTTGTATTTATTAGTTCAGTGAAAAGTAACTCATTACATGTTAATAATATAGAGGATAGAATGCCATTGCCTTACATTTTTACACATTTTGTTAATGTTTTTCTTCATGCAAGCTCCTTCCTTACAATCTACTTCTGCACAGAGATGTGGCTGAGAAAAGGTACTTCCAGAGAACCAGTCACCCCATACTTTGAGAACCACTGAGTTAAGTGGTTCGGGACATTTCAGAATGCTCTCCAGCTCTTGGGGAGGTCCATTAAAATTACTAAGGGTTAGCCTGGTGGCGGTTGGCATAGTCTTTAGTCACAGACAGATCTCTGTGAGTTTGAGGCCAGCCTGGACTACAGAGAGAGAGTTCCAGGACAGCCAAGGCAGTTCCACAGAGAAACGCTGTCTAGAGAAACAAACAGACAAAACCCAAAAAATAAAAAAGATTACTGAGCTTTAGGGTATCCTTGAGGGATTTAGAATGATAATGATAATGGTGCACAGATCTCTCCAGAACTTCATGAAAACTGTCACCGTTGATCTGGGTAGAAGGAACTATATGGATCTTCTCATGTCACATTAATTCTGAGATGACAAAGTGGAAGTCTTGTTTACACACATGTAGAGGGCAAAGATAACTTGCTGGGGTCAGTTTTGTTCTTGTACTGTGTGAGTTCCAGGGCTCAAACTCAAGTCTCCAGCTGGCAATAAGCACTCTTACTTGCTGGGCCATCATCTCATTGGCCCCAGTTTTTCTTTTTCTTTCTTTTTTTTTTTTTCTTTTTTTTTTTGTGACATTCCTATTTTATATTTAGCTTACTCATTAAATCTGAGTTTTGATTGGTCTGAAATGGTGAACGTGAAAATTCAAAACACAGTTTCTTACAGCAGGTTAGAACATAAAATTGCCTTAAAACATTTGAGGGGAAAAGGTAAGTGTAGAGTTGTCCTCCATTGGGGTGGAGTGGAGAATAACTATTGCCGCTTTTGCTATGGAAACAGCCAAACTTGGAAAGAGGTAGGAGCAAGGCAGCTGGTTGAAGTAGCTGTGGAGTTAGAGGCTCTCCACACCCACACTGTCTGTCTCCTGGCATTGGTGGTGGGAGACAAATAAATACCTGAAAGGTATGAAGTGGGACAGGCTTGTTTATGGTAGAGGCCTATGAAAACAAAAAACAAGCCAAAACAAACAAAAAAAGCAACCTGTAAAATCAGCATAGGGAACCTTCTCCATTTCTAGAACTTTCAGAAACAAAATACTACTTATGTGAAATTCTCACCTAATTCTTTGCCTCAACCATGCTGCCTTTCTTCTGAAGCACCAGTGGTTAGAGAAAACTGAGAATATTCATTGACTACTTCCTATGTCAGAGTCACTCAATGTTAGCTACTGCCTGGCTTTATTTTCCTAACCTGCAAAATATGATTGCATCCCTACCATGAACTCTTCAGAGTTTACAATAGGGTTCTGATCTGTGATGGATAAGATTCCTGTAATCAGGGAACGTGGGTTCTACTCCTGTGTCACTCATTAACTAAGAAGCTAGTTCAGGCTGGGCGGTGGCGGCGGTGGTGCACACCTTTTTACCCAGCACTCGGGAGACAGAGCCAGGTGGATCTCTGTGAGTTCATGGCCAGCCTGGGCTACAGAGTGAGATCCAGGACAGGTACCAAAACGACACGGAGAAACCCTGTCTCGAAAATAAATAAATAAAAGAAACTAGTTCAGTGATGTTGAGTTAATTGTCCACTTCTGAACCTATTCCTCTATCTGGAAAATGATCTTTATTACATAAAATTCTGTGATTTTAAGATATATTTTATACTGTTAGTGCTCAGTGTTTGTCTTATGTACTGTTTGATAGAATTGAGGCATCTTGTCTGATTTTCAGAGGTTTTAAGCGGTTACTTTCAATAGAATCCAATCACAGGTATAATCTGAATTTAGGTTATGGTATGATGTTCAGTTACATGATGTTTAGATTTTGTTCTCAAAAAGGAAAGAAATTGGCTTTAAAATGTTATCTCACAGAGGGAAGGAACTCATGAGCCTCCCCTCGCCCCAGCTAAGAAGCCATTGGCCTAGGGAGGGAGAAGCAGTTTTCTTTGGCAGTGTGGCCCGCTGTAGGTTGCCCGTCTCCAGTGGTTGGAGCCCTATCTGTGCACATACAGCAGCACTCACTGGACTCAGTGTGCTATGAGGGGAGGAGGAGACATGAAGTTGGGAGGGCAATGTGGAATGGAGCGCCCTGGAGGAGCTGGAGGCAAGCAGGTGTATTCATAGCACAGAACAATTTTTTAAAAAATGTTATCTCATGGATATTTTAATTGAAGTTATTTATCCAGCTTTAAGCCTGAGTTCCTTGAGGGAAACATTTATTCATTGATTATTTATTTGAGACAGAGTCTCACTGTGGCTATATGGCCTAGGCTGTTCTTGGACTTCTGGGTTCAAGCAACCTTCCTTCCTCTACCTCCTTAAAGGCTGGAACTACAGGTGTATCCCACTGTACCAGCTGAGGGAACTCTTGGCTTTGGTCTGTGGTCTTAGTGTCTAACACTGCTTACAAAAAATGCTAAAAATGTTAAAGTCAAACAAAAACAAAGCAGAAACCCAACTGTAGAAACCCGAGTGCCTAGTTAATGAGCCTGGGTCGTTTTAAGTTAGAGTATATGTGAAACCTGGTTTTATGGATAAAATATGAGTTTTATGTCCAGATAGAATTTGCTCCTTGTTTCTTGATGCCATCTGCTTTTAAGCCTAATTACCAGTTAACAGTCTGCATCTTGTCCTTTGTGTGTTTTAGCAACATGGCCAATGCCTTGGCCAGCGCCACGTGTGAGCGCTGCAAGGGAGGCTTTGCACCTGCCGAGAAGATCGTGAACAGTAATGGCGAGCTCTACCATGAACAGTGCTTCGTGTGTGCTCAGTGCTTCCAGCAATTCCCAGAAGGACTCTTCTATGAGGTGAGTCAGCTGAGCTGTCCTTTACTTTCATATGCAATACCAAGATGGGAGGTCAGTGATGAAATGCATATGGAACATGTAGGTCACAACCTAAATAGGATGCTTGTGCATACCTACCTACATTCATATGCATTGGTTCATCTTATTCCAGAATCTACAGTATCTTGTGACTGCCTATCATACTAAGTACTTCTACTCCAAGTACAGAATCCTTTCACAAGGCCTGCAGCAGAAGCATCTCTGGCCTCCCCCCAGTGCTTGCCCCCACATGGAATCTTCCTACTCCATCCCTGTGTCTTCCTTTATCAGGATACCATTGGATGTCCTCCTGAAGGGGAACTTGTGTCACCTCCATCCGGATTTCCAAGCCACACTCTGAAGATTTCCATGCATGTGTTTTCTAAAGAGTGTCTTGAACGTTGCAGGAACCACACTGTGTTTAGCCCTTCTGTGTGTCTTGATTATTTCTAAACACTTGTTTTTCTTGGTATCGTCAAATGGTCTGTACATTCACCATTATTGAAACCTTTTATCACAGTAGACATGTACTGTGGGGATGACCTAGGGAGGCCCACCTCCCACATCCTGAGTGAAAATGAGTGTGATGACTTTAGCAGTTCGTTTTTGCTGCCACACCACTTAACATATTTGCAAATATGTGTATTTTTATATGACAATGTATATGTATAGAATTATGATACAGCTAAAATATCTGTTCTTTGATTTCTTTTTTAATTATTATTTTATTATTTATGTGTATGTGTGCTTGGCCTGAATATATATCTGTGCACTATATGCATGCCTGGTGCCCTTTAAAGCCAGAAGCATTTGTGAGATCCATTAGACCTGGATTTAAAGAGGGTTGTATGCTGCTAATTGGTTATAGGAATTGAACCCAGGTCATCTGGAAGAGCAGCCAGTGCTCTTTGAACTACTGAGCCATCCCTCCAGCCCCTTTGATTTTTTTTCCCCCTTTTCTCCTACCAGACTTAGATTTTCCTGCCTCCATGCTTGAGGAAGAAAAGGTAGTTTGTAATGGTCATTACTTATCTGATTATTACCACTGAGACATTTTCCCACTCCTCTGGAAATGAAATTCCCAGGCCACTCTGGAAAACGTCATTTGTCCTTCATATATGCTTAAAAAGCCAAACTTTCATTTGTAAATTGTCTGTATTAATGTAACTCGAGGAAATAGAATTGGACATATAGTCACAGAATGAAACTTATTCTGTGGTACACATACTATACTTGAGTTCACACTACATCTCAGGGAAAAAAAAACAATCAAACAACAACAACAAACCCTTAGTAGTAGGAAGGTACTCTTTTCTCTTTTATTCCTCTGGGAATCAGGAACGATGGCCCTGGGACTGGGAAGTGACATTCATGGAAGAAGAGGAGCAGGAGAGGCCAGAGGCCAGCTGCAGGAGCAGAGAAGATGGAGGGAGTTCCCAGGGCATAGAGATGGTGGTGGTGGGCTGCTCTCCTGAGTCTGAGTGGCTGTGACTGGTACAGAGAAGCACAAGTTAGGTCCCTAGGGGCTGTGACAGCATGGGAGGAAGGTTTGGTTGGAACTGCTGTCACTCAACTTAGAAACTCTTCTCCAAAGTTGACAAAAGGCTCTGAAATCTCAAACTCAGCCAGTAATACTGTTTTGATTGTAAGATCTTTATGGTGAATTAGGGAAGGCATAAGATAAATATGAAGTTTTTATTACTCACACCTGGAAGTCAATACACACAGGTTAGGAAAGTATAGTCAAGGGTAGAGAAACAGGATCCGTGGGCCAAAGCTTTACTGGGTATCAGCATCCAAACAGGTCTCCTGTGAAGAGTTTTCACTAGTAGATTTAAAGCACGTAGGCACAAGTTTCAGGTGGCTGTGCTGTGACATCTGTGTCTGTACAGTCCATGCTGGGTGTGGCAGCCAGCCCAGCCACTCAGGCTGTATCTAGATGACCACAAGGAGGAGGTTGTTGTCAGGGAATGGTGATGTATGACACGTCACACTGAGGAGCTGGGAGGCACATAACTGGAGACAGTTAGGGTGACTGAACCCTGCCTGTGGTATGAGGAAGTATAGCTTCTGTTCACAGTGGATGCCAAAGCAGCAGGTCACCACAGACACTCATGACAGAGTCCCACAGCATACACAGAGGTCAGCAGGTCACCACAGACACTCATGACAGAGTCCCACAGCATACACAGAGGTCAGCAGGTCACCACAGACACTCGTGACGGAGTCCCACAGCGTACACAGAGATCCCAGAAATGTGGGGTGGCTTGTTGAGTCAGTAAAGTGCTTGCAAGCATGAGGACCTGAGTTGGCTCTCCAGCACCCAGGTTAAAACCTGGAGCAGCGGTGCCTGCCTGTAATAGCAGCACAGCTAAGGAGGTAGTCCCACCCGGGACGTGCTGCCTAGGCTCCAGCTGAAATCTGAGGTTAAGGTCGATGTTGCTCCTTTCTCCAAAAATAAGATGGACAACAATTGAGGAAGACACTAGACAGATCAGTCAGTCTCTGGCCTCCACGTGATCATATACACATATGTGTGTGTAGCTGCACACATACATGCACACAGACAAATGAGCATGTCTAGATACATACACACCAAAAAGCAAACAAAGAAAGAGCACTGATATTCACACTGTTTAAGTCTCCTTTAATCCCTGCCTTCCTTTCCTTTGTGACCCCGAGAGGTGAGAGCCTGACAGTACAGCAGGTACCAGTTGGTGGTGTGACGGGTATTAGAACCCACTTCAACCCTAGTATCCATGCAGGCTTCTTCTTAAGATTAAGGAAATGTTACTGAAAAAAGCAGTTTAGGGAGGAGTCGAAAACTCAGAGGGAAAAGTCAGTTCTGTTCTGCCCAGCACTTTGTCTTCCTCCTGATCCGCCCTCGGAGAGCATCATGGAGCACGAGTTCCTCTTCATGCCTGTTCTCCAATACTGTCCTTTGCCTGCCATTTCGGCATTATCTGGCACTATCTTCCTTAGCCAGAGGTAGCTCCTCCTGTGCACCTGCTTCTCCATGTGCTCCTATCAGCTGCAAAGCCACTTCTGTTTGTCAGAGGGAGACAGCCTTCAGCAGACAGAATAAGCCATGACTCACTCTCATCCTCCTGTCGGCTGGCTCCTTACTGCTCTTCACTTCGGGCCTATAAATAGCCTCCCTAGTATTATTCCAAAAGATGTTATGCATCCCAGAGTTGGGCTATTAATGGGCTGTTGCCCTCTGGGTCCTAAGGAAGAAAACTATTTTAGCTACAATGTTTACTGCTTAAGGTCCTTTTTCTAGCCATGGATCTGTAAACCTGCCAGTGGAAAACAAGAACTTTACATTTGGTTAAATGACATATTAGAGAAAAAGCTATCTCCATCTAAGAATGTTATACAACGTTTGTGTAATGGAACATGCAGGGCAGGACATGTGGGTTGGTGAGAGAGTGTGCTTGCTTAGCATTCAGGAAGCCCTAGGGTTAGTCCCCAGCACTTCAGAAGTTAGACAGTCAGAAGGGCGTATCTTCTCCAGTCCATACCTTTGCTATTGCTTTTATCTTTTGCCAAATCATTCTCCTCCCCTTATTTCCACGGTCCGTACTCTTTCTTTTCCCTTGGACACTAGCTATGAAGGCTTACAGATAACCAAGTGTGGTGGCACACACCTGTGATTCCATCATTTGGGTGGCTGAGACAGGAGACTTGCAAGCTCAAGTCCAGCCTGCTCTGCTTAGTAAGACCCTGTCTCAATTAAAAGGAGAAGGAGAAGAAGAGTTTTGTTTACTTACTTCAAAATATGATTCACTTTTCTCTGTAGAGCTTTGTGATACATTGGGTTAGATGACTAGGATATTCATCCCTCTAGCCACAAAAGCAAGTCTGGAACCTACCCTTGTTCACTACCCATTCACTAGACACAAGCATTTCTGGTGCATCTGTACTTCTCTTAAGCATGGTGTGGCTGGATATGAATGCATACGCTTATAATCCCAGCAATTGGGAGAGGAAGGAGAATCAGAACTCCCAGCACCCACACGGTGGCTCACAGCCATCTATAGCTCCAGTGCCATGGGATCTCATGCCCTCCTTTGACCATTTACAGCACCAGGAACACGTATGGTGAACAGACATACATGCAGGCAAAACACCCATAACAGAAAAATAAACAAACATTTTTGGTTTTGTTTGGTTTTTTGTTGTTTTTTTTTTCTCAAGACAGGGTGTACTGGAACTCACTCTGTAGACCAGGTTAGTCTTGAACTCACAGAGATCCACCTGCCTCTGCCTTCTAAGTGCTGGGATTAAAGGCGTGTGCCACCACCACCCAGCACAAATAAACATTTTTAAAAGTCTAAAACTTGTCTCAAAAGAAAAACAGAACAACAAAATAATGACATAGCATCTGCTAGGAATACTATCCAGGTGTGGTCCCTCCTCACACAGTGACCCTTTCTCCTGCTAGGAATACTACCCAGATGTGGTCCCTCCTCACACAGTGACCCTTTCTCCTGCTAGGAATACTACCCAGATGTGGTCCCTCCTCACACCATGACCCTTTCTCCTGCTAGGAATACTACCCAGATGTGGTCCCTCCTCACACCGTGACCCTTTCTCCTGCTAGGAATACTACCCAGATGTGGTCCCTCCTCACACAGTGACCTTTTCTCCTGCTAGGAATACTACCCAGATGTGGTCCCTAAAGGTGTTTTGTAGCTTTGTTCACAAAAAAGAACTGACTTACCCAAGGCATCTGCCAGGAGATTTATTATAAGACATCATTACTATTGTTTCCAGCCCAATGCCCTCTGTTTCATTCCACATCTTTGAGTCCATAGAGCACTTCATCCATCTTTAACATGGAGTGCTGTTACATCTCATTATGGCTGTTTATTCCTATCCTTGTCTTCTCATTTAACCTTGAACACCTCTGGCACAAACTGTCCACATTGCTCTGATATCTCTAACACGTAACTGGAATCCCAGCACTTGGGAAACGGAAAGAAGGTTCAAGAGCTCAAAGCCATCCCTGGCTACACAGCAAGTGGAGACCCTGTCTCAAAAGTAAAAAGAATCAGTGCTGGCTTTCCATGAGATTTCAGTATGTACATAATTAATGCATATAAGCCATTATTTTATAAATCTACCAATTCAGTGGTGGCTTAGACTAATTAAATGCTGTTTTCTGGAGGAAATGCCCATTTAAACAGGCCCAAATACCAGCAGTTAATGTTCCTAAATACAGTTTTGTGATACCTTGGTTATCTCCACTAAAAGGAGTATATTTTTTTTTCTCTTGAAGTCTTTTTCAAAGTAAGCTAGAGCAAACAGTTACAGATGGATACAATTCTAGAAATCTTTCAAACTGACACAGACTGAACCAAGAACCAGGGCCTTAGGCAGGGCTATGCTGCAGATCCAGCCAACATGCCCAGGGCTGAGTTCTCTGTTTAATGCTTCAGACTTTTCTCTCCCTTGTTTGGTTTCCCCAGTGTGTGCCTTTCTCCCGTCACAGAATGTTATTAACAGGAAAGACCTGTTGGTAATGAATGCTGTAATGGAACAATGATTAACAAAGAGTTTCTTCACTCATTTCCTCTAATACTGTATCCTGATTATTCAGGAAGGCTGGGACTGAGAAGTGAAGGCTGAAGGGAGGAAACTCCGAAGCCAGCCTCTCTGCTTATCTACTGACCCACTTGTTTCAGAGCCATTCATGACACGTATAAATCACTAGGTGAATGTCCAGCACCTGCACATTCCTGAAATAAGCTAAGTTTCCAATTGTTGGCTTTAAAACAGCAGCCTCTCCCACGCCTCTCTGATAGGAATCTTCACAGAGCTGCTGCTGCTCGAGTTCATCGTCTCCCACACCAAGTAATCTCTGTCCCCGTGGGTAGAAGGGACCAGAAGTCTTAGGCACTCACTTCAACAGTTGTAATTTGGAGCATAATGTTTCTTAGGGGCCTATTGTATTTGTGGTAGAATCAATGGGAAGTATTCCCCATGGCCTCCTTCAGTGGTGGTGGTACTGTTTGGGGAGCACTTCACCCCACTTCCTGCTTTCTTTCTCTCTCTCTCTTTCCTGTATGTGAATAAAAACGTCATCAGCCAGCTTCCTGCTCCTGCCACTAGGTCATGCCTTCCCTGATGTAATGAACACTATTCTCTGGAACTGAAAACCATAACCAACCCTTTCTTCCTAGTTGCTTTGGGCCAGAGTTTCATCACAGCAACAGAAGGTAACTAATTCAGTCAGTGCATTCCTGTTTTAAATTGATCTGGGGGTTAACGGAGTTATCTAAAAGGTAGTATTTATGGAAATCTGATTCTTCAAAATTTATGGTGTCTGGTTTTTCTTCATTTTATATCCTAGGCTTTTACTTTGGATCAGCTTCTGGATTCCTAGGCTCTTAATTGAGACCTTTCATGCTTCATGGTCTCTACAGCGTATGGAAAAGAGGCAGCTCATTATAGCAGAAAGCTCTTGCAATAGGAGTTGTAGTCCTAATGCTAAGTCTTGTACACAGAGGGGCACAGGGTCTGAAATGCAAATGGTTGCAGCAGAATCTGTTCCTTAGTCCTGCAACTGTTTCTTGAGGAGTTGTTTTGTTTTGTTTTTTTTGTTGGTGTTTTATTGTTGTTGTTGTTTTGGGTTTGGTTGTTGTTGTTGTTTGCTTTTGGGGGGCTTCTTTGTGGGGTTTTTTGTCTGTCTTGTTTTTTTGTTTGTTTTGGTTTTCAGATGGGATCTCACTGTGGTATAGCTTGGGCTAGTCTCAAACTCTTCTGAGTCCTTTCTGATTTGACTGCTAATATAGTTGTACACACAATAGTACTTGCTTCTCCCACTTAATAAAAGAAAAGAATCTCAAGCCTGTTACGATGACTTGCTCCAGGACACCTCTCAAATGGAATCATTTACCCTTTAAAGCCTCCCAGCTTTTCCTGCCCCATGTATTTTCTCATTTAGGATGAAGCTTGGCTTGGGAAACTATGTTGATGTTCTGTATTCTGGTACGTTGTGAGTTTAGAGTTGTAGAGAGTAGTCATGACATCACTCCATTTAAGGTTTTGCCTTGTGCACCTCTGATGAATGTCAAAACTTTTTTAAGTTCCTGTGAATAACCTGAAAAGATAGCTCTATGGGCAGAGTACTTGCCTTGAAAGCATCAAAGACCTAATTCAGATCCTCAAAACTTACATAAAAGCTAGATCTGGCATGCCCTGAACTCTTCTTACCCAAGATGGTTGCAGATCCAGCAGGGCCACGGGGCCCTGCCTGCAGCTAGGACACCTAGCACACCTGTTCACTTACAAGCTCTGCACCGAGAACTGAGCTGTACTAGTCCTTGAGGGCGAGGGGGACAAGCTGGTGACCTCTGAGAAAGTACACACTCCATGTCCCATCACCCAGTGGAAGGGCCAGCTGTCACTGCACACGAGTAACCTGGATGGGGAAGACCATGCTGTAGTTCAAACAGTGGAGGATATTTTTCTTCACAAGTTCTTGCTGGGCACCTTTCTGGGTTGCTGGTTGACTAGATTGTCCTGAAGCACCAGGCCAACCAAATGGATATCTGTGCCCTGTTCCTGACACAGCTGTCAGCACACAAATT
This sequence comes from Peromyscus maniculatus bairdii, assembly GCF_049852395.1. NCBI lineage: Eukaryota > Metazoa > Chordata > Mammalia > Rodentia > Cricetidae > Peromyscus > Peromyscus maniculatus. The sequence continues at coordinate 30,000,444 of NC_134872.1, read as the reverse complement.
CTAAATATTTGTTGTAGCATGAATTGTTAGAAGGTCTTATTAATAAAATCAAACCTGGAGCCAAGTATTAGGGTAAATGCTGGAATATCAGAGAAACAGAACAAGCCACAGCTTCCTCACCTCACCAGTTCCTCAGCTGATCAGTCAGTTTCCTCAGACTGGAAGCCTCTGAGTCCTCATCCAAATAGATCTCAGCTGAACTGCTGCTCAAAAGCCTAAAAGCTTTACCAGGCTCTAGTTCCTGGTCCTCACGCCTTATGTACCTTTCTGCTTCCTGCCATCGCTTCCTGGGATTAAAGGCATGTGTCACCATGCCTGGCTGTTTCCAGTGTGACATTGAACTCACAGAGATCCGGATGGATCTCTGCCTCCATGATGCTCGCATTAAAGGTGTTTGTGCCACCATTTTCCGGCCTCTGTGTCTGTCTAGTGGCTGTTCTCATCTCTGACCCCAGATAAGTTTATTAGGATGCACAATATTTTGGGGAACACAGTATCACCACAGTTTGTGGACTACAGTGAGATTCTGCTGTCACACTTTTCTAAGGGTCCTGTGTAACTCTTGCATCAAGCTGTATCCTACAAAGGACCAAAGTATATGAGACGTGAAACAGAATGAGAGGAAAGCTGCCCTCGGAGAGTGAGCACATCAACTCCAGGCTGCTGTTGAATAAAGAGCCTGGTGGTGCCTTTAAAAAGCCAGATGCAGTAGTGCACACCTGTGGGAAGATGGGAGAGACAGACAGAAGAATTCTTTTTTTGTTGTTTTGTTTTTGTTTTGTTTTGAGAATTCTTGAGAGCTTATAGACCAACTGTTCACAGCCGTGAACAAGAGACCCTTCTCAAATAAGGTGGAGAACAAGGACTGATAACCAAATTCATCCATCCTCTGACCTCTACTGTCTGCTATGGCTTGCACTTAGGTGCCGTACCCCCTCAACACCCCCACCCCTAACACACACACAGTCCCTGTGAGGCCAACACAGAGCTTTGGCAAGAAGTTCTGAGTAGGACTGGAAAGATGTCTCAGTTGTTAAGAACACCTGAGTTTGGTCCTCAGCTCCCATGTGAGGCAGTTCACAACTGCCCCACACATGCCCAACACATGTATGATACATACTTCCTCCAACATGCTTACGTGTTAAATAAAAAGATGAATCTTTTTAAGTTATAAGCATGGTTATCTTTCTAGAATGTTATAATTCAATGAATTAATATCAAGTCCTTTGTAGTATGCTTCAAGTATCTTACTATGTTATCAAGAAAGAGTTTGGGGACCAAGCAGTGGTGGCGCACGCCTTTAATCCCAGCACTCAGGAGGCAGAGCCAGGCAGATCTCTGAGTTGGGGACCAGCCTGGTCTACAGAGTGAGTTCTAGGACATATTCCAAAGCTACACAGAGAAACCCTGTCTCAAAAAACAAAACAAAAGAGTTTGGAGAGGATTCAGTGGTTAAGAGAATTTGCTGCTCTTACAGAAGACCTGGGCTTGGGTCCCAGGACCCATGTAACTCGGGCTTACAATTGCCTCTGACTCCAGTTCCAATGACCTCTTCTAGCTTCTGTGGGCATCTGCTCACACAGACACAGACACACACGCAATAAGTGAATGAATTTTTGGTTTTTCGAGGCAGGGTTTCTCTGTGTAGCTTTGCACCTTTCCTGGAACTCGCTTTGGAGACCAGGCTGGCCTCAAACTCACAGAGATCCACCTGCCTCTGCCTCCCGAGTGCTGGGATTAAAGGCGTGCGCCACCATCGCCCGGCGTGTGAATGAATTTTTTTTTTAAAGAATTTGGATTACTCTCATGCAGATTAATAATATGAATTGTTTCTCCAAATAAAAGAAGTTGTAAACATAATCATATGCTATGAGCTTAAATAAACAGCCAAAGCAATAGAGGTTTGACTCCCAGGAGGCACCAAGAAGATACACACACACACACACACACACACACACACACACACACACACACACTCTCTCTCTCTCTCTCTCTCTCTCTCTCTCTCTCTCTCTCACACACACACTTACACTCACACCATGGTCACTCAGCAAGCCAATCAGGTTGTAGTAGCATTTGAATACCTACATCCTGGAGCTATAGTCTGTGTTCTTAATTTCTGTGATGTCTTACTTCTCAGAATTTATATCTATAAAAAGTTGGCACATGTATATTTATTTAAAAAATATCCAACTAGGAAAAAGTTGTACCCTGATTTCTGGTAAGCTATATTTGGCATGGGCCCATGAAAAGTACTTGGAAGGAAAGGGCTGCCATGTTCATCTCTACAATGCCTGCTTTCTAAGGAATATAATTGTAGTTTTGTTTGGGGCTGAGCATTTGTTTTGTTGAGGCAGGGTTTCCCTCTGGCCTCAGATTCACAATCATCCTGCCTCAAATATCTTGGATTACTGGTATGTAAATCACTACACCTGGATGTTTAGTTTTCAAATCTGCATTGGTCACTTAAAAATACTGATAGTAAGCCAGGCATGGTGTTGCACACCTTTAATCCCAGCACTTAGGAGGCAGAGGCAGGTGGACCTTTCTGAGTGCAAGGTCAATCTGGTTTACATAGAGTTCCAGGCCAGCCAGAACTACATATTGACCCTGTCTCAAAAACAAACAAACAAACAAAAAAAGCGAAGAAGCTGAAGAGATGGCTCAGTGGTTAAGAGCACTGGCTGCTCATCTAGAGGGCCCAGGTTTGATTTCCACAATCCACATGAGAGCTCACAATTGTCTGTAAGTCCAGTTCCAGGGAACCCGGTGCCGCCTTCTGCCTCCATGGGCAACAGACATGCAGGGGGGTGCAGATATATACTGGTAAAACACCACACACATAAATAAAAATCATTTCTAGCCGGATGCTGGTGGTGCACGCCTTTAATCCCAGCACTCGGGAGGCAGAGCCAGGCAGATCTCTGAGTTCGAGGCCAGCCTGGTCTACAGAGTGAGATCTAGGACAGGCGCAAAGCTACACAGAGAAACTCTGTCTTGAAAAAAAATTTTTTTCTAAAAATTATGCTAGAATATGTACCCCTTGTAAATATTTAGTCTTACAGTGAAAATTTTTAGATACTGACCTAAAATAATGAGGGGAGGGGGTTTTACATATATGCAAATTATCTGGGTTGAGGGGTCTGTAGCTTTCATCCAGTTCATAAAGGTAAATAAGGCTGGAGAGATGACTTTGTGGTTAAAGGCACTGGCTGCCTTTCCATATGATCCAGGCTCAGTTCCAAGCACCCCCATGTTAGCTAACAACCATCTATAATTCCAGTTCCAGGATAGCTCATGCTCTCATCTGGCCCTCATGGACATCGGACACACACGGTACACAGACATGCATGAAGACAAAACACCCATATACATAAAATAAAGATAAATATTTTTTAAAGCCTTAGAGTATGTACGGCAGAAATAACTAAGCACAGTCCGAGGTGAGACCAGATGTTTGCTCTGTCCTCACCTTGTACAGCTTCTGAGTGTGCTGTCTGTGTGTGCATGGGAGTGCACATGTGTACCTGGACATGAGAAAGCTGAGGTGGTTTTCTTTGATTATCCTCCACTTTATATTTTGAGACAGTGTTTCTCACTGAACCTAAAGTTCATCTGTTAGCCTGGGCTGTCTGGCCCATGAGCTTTGTCCACCTGTCACTGTGTCCCCTTCCCCAGGCCAGGTTACAAGCACACACATCTATTTCCAACTTTTATGTGGGTGTTAGACCATCCAACGTCAGATTAGTCCTTGTACCAGCATTGAGAAATGTCCCAGAATTAGCCAGGCATGTGTGTACACCTTTAATGCCAGCACTCCAGAGGCAGAGGCAGGCAGATCTCTGTGAATTCAAGGTCATTCTAGTCTCCATAGCAAATTCCAGGCCAGCCAGAGCTACATGATGAGACCCTGTCTCCAAACAAAAAGAAAAAAACAAAAAACAAAAACCTCCTTTGGTAAGGACTGGGATAGTTGATTTGTGAATGTTAGGAGACATATACATACACACACACACACACACACACACACACACCATAAGACAACAGCAAAAGCCACTTTTGTTTGTCTTTTCATGGAAACATTGCCCTCTGGTGGTTTCGTATGTGTAAGCTGATGGCCCTTGTGCTTTTTCTTCCAGTTTGAAGGAAGGAAGTACTGTGAGCATGATTTCCAGATGCTCTTTGCTCCCTGCTGCCACCAGTGTGGTAAGTTTTACTGCTGAATATAAGTACAAAATAAGTTTCACAGCATTTCAGTCACTGTGTAGTTGATGTCTAGTGCTGTGACCAAACACTGACTAAAAGCAGCTGCAGGGAGGAAGGCCTTATTTATTTCATCTTGTACTCCAGGTCACAGTCCTCACTGAGGGAAGTCAGGGCAGGAACTTGAAGCAGAAGCCGTGGAGAAACAGCTTGCTGGTTTGCCAGCAGACTTAAACTCAGCTGCTGCTCTAGATTGGGCTTTCTGCGGTGCTTTCCCTCTGCACATAGCCTTTGCCAACGTACTTGTGGTCTGGCCAGAGAAGAGACAGACTATTTCAGCTGAGTGGATAAAGGTGCATATGTACTTGACTCACTTACTGTAGCCACCTCAGTGGTGGCTCAACTAGAACATTTCTAGGGATTGGAGACCCTGAATTCAGTGTTTAAAATGCTCAGTGAGCCGGGCGGAGGTAGCCACCCGCCTTTAATCCCAGTGCTCAGGAGGCAGAGAGAGACAGGAGGATCTCTAAGTAGGAGGCCAGCCTGGTCTACAGAGTGAGTTCCAGGACAGGCTCCAAAACTACACAAACCCTGTCTCGAAAATCCAAATAAATAAAAATAAAAATATAAAAAATAAATAAATAAAATGCTCAGTGAAGGAAGTCAGTGTGAATTATGGGAAAAGTGGCAGGCCAGGCATGATCCCGGCACTCTGAAAACATGCAGGAGGAGCTCTGAGTTTGATGCAGCCAGAGCAAGTTTCAGGCCAGTCCGGGGTGCATAGTGAGAGAGACCCTGTCTGAAAAACACAGCAAGAACAAAAAACAGAAAATGCGTTGTAGAGACTGAAGTCATAACACTCAGTGGTAAAAAACACTTAGCGTTCCAAAGGCCCTTGGTTCGATCCCCACCACTGAGTGGAGCAGTGAGAGTCAAAGGAAAAGGTGTATAGATTTCTGTTGTCTGTGTCAACAGTGACCTAAACCACCACGAGGCACTGGAAAAAAACAGCTTTAAAATGTGGCTACAAAATAAAAAATGGGGACTCAGATGAAAGAATGATCATTTGTCTGCTCTCTTACTCCAACAGACACAGTGTAAAAGGTCTTCTTTAAATTAGGCTGGTAATACAGACCTGTAATCCTAGATACATGGGAGGCTGAGGCAGGAGGATTTCAAGTTTAGGGCAGCCTGAACAATTCACTTGAGGCCCTGTGTCAGAAATTAAAAGGGAAGAATCAGAGGGCTGGAGCTGGCTGTCACCCGGGGAAAGCAGAGGCTTAGCATTGAGGAGCACTAGTCGGTCCCTAGTAAGCCCCCATTAAACACTGGCCCCTTCTGTCTATAGCAAATAAGATGTCTCATGCATTCTCCGCACTTTCCTTTCCCATAGGTGAATTCATCATTGGTCGGGTTATTAAAGCCATGAACAACAGCTGGCATCCTGAATGCTTTCGATGTGACCTCTGCCAGGAAGTGCTGGCAGACATAGGGTTTGTCAAGAATGCTGGCAGGTAGGACTTTGCCATCCTTGCTGGATGTGGGTGGCCAATGGGATTGTTCAAGACTCCTGCATTTTCCCTATGGAGTATGAGGTACTGCTCTAGGGATGAGAATATAGAACTAACCATGCACTGACTTACTTAGTACCCTGGGAAATGGCCCCAGAGCTTAGTCACGAGGTCTGTTCCTGCATGCCTCCTATTCTGCCAGTGAGATATGGGCATTGGTGAAGTCCATGCTCATCTGTGGGTTATTAGTGGAACAGATTTTTCCTGCACTTTGAGTCTGCTCTACTAAACACAGGAGATGGTTTTCTTCTTCTTCTTTTTTAATCTAAAATGTGTTTTATTGGGATGGTTCGCACTCATCTTGAATCAGGTGCTTTTCAGTGCTGCTTCCTCCTGAAGGAGCATCCTTCTGTCCGCCTTGCTTTTCCGCCTGTGGGCTGACAGAGGCAGTGGAGCAGCCAACACACAAGGCTACCGCCTGTGCATGGCTAAAGACCATGATGGTCTTACAGCATCCTGGACATTTCACATCCGTAAAGTAGGAACTGGGACTCTGCACCAGGCGCTTTTTCTTGTGTTTCCTCTTTTCCTCTTCTGGAGAGGGATGAAGGAGATCCTTTGCGAGAGGCATGTTCTCATAGGGAGTTCGTCACCGCCAGAAAGGTGGAAATAGTTTTCTAAAAAATGGTTTCTTTAATTTGTGCTCAGAGATATGAGAAGTTTATTTCTAATGATTAAAAAGAACCTAAGATTTTAAATTTCCATTTTGGCCCTGTATAGACACCTGTGTCGTCCATGTCATAATCGTGAAAAGGCCAGAGGCCTTGGGAAATACATCTGTCAGAAATGCCATGCCATCATTGATGAACAGCCTCTGATCTTCAAGAATGACCCTTACCATCCAGACCACTTCAACTGTGCCAACTGCGGGTATTACAGTATTTTTCTTGACATTGTGTAAAACAGTAGTGAAGGATCAAAGTTACCTATATTTCTGTTACTGCAACAGACCAGTTCACTTGTCTTCTTCAAGCTTTCATTTTATTTTATTTGGGGTGTGTGTGTGTGTGTGTACACGTACATGTGTACACCTGTAGTCTTGTGTGTGCTAGGCAAATGGTGTGCATGGAGTTAAACCCTTAGTTCTCCCACTTTTAGTGTTAGACCATACAGAGACCAAAAGCATTATATAAAGGCTCTACTCTTCCGATAATTATCTGTGATAGCTGGTTATTCAGTGTTGAGTAAGTGAGTTTATAACCAGGTAGGAAGCAAAGTAAAAGAACAATTAGTAGACCTCACATAAGAAGCACAGGTAACATATTATCACCAAATCAGGTGCTTAAAACATCCAACAGAAATTACTAGAGTAGCCTAGTTGAGAGAGCAGGTAGAAATAGTGTCATCAAATTAGGCACTTAGATTATCCAGCAGAAATGAGTAGACTGCTGAAACAGTCATGCTTGAGTTATTTTTTTATCTGTCCTGATGTTTTGCTTGCATGAAGTATGTCATGCACTGCATATGTGCCTGGTGTCCATGGAAGTCATGACGGGGAATTACATCTTCTGGAACTAGAATTAAAAATGGTTGTCATCTACCACATGGATGCTGGAATTGAACCCAGGTCCTCTGCAACCAGTACCTTAACCACTGAGCCATCTCTCCAGCTCTCGTTTGAGTTCTCAATTGAGAGATTTCTAGACAGAGCAGATGATCTCTGCATGGATGAGCTTCTGGCTTCCCGTTCCCACCACAGGCATGCTTATACTAGTGGCTGAACCATGGGACCCTCTGTTGGAAATGGTTCACCATCCATTATTCTCAAGGCTCGAGTCTTTTAAAATCCTTCGTTGTTTGCTTCCTTCCTCCCTTCTGTAGCACCTGAGGGCCACCCTGCCCCAGAACAGGGAGTCTTGAAGGATACTTGAATTAAATATTGCTGGACTCTGGGATAAGGAGTCTACCCCACAGCCACAGCCAACTTTTTAGTAAGCTTAAGTAGTTAGTACATGATGGAGCTGGAGAGATGGCTCAGTAGTTAAGAGCACTGGCTCCTCTTCCAGGGCACCCAGGCGCAATTCCTAACACCCACATGGCAATATGCGACCCTCTGTAACTTTAGTTCCAGGCCATCTAAAGCTCTCTTCTGGCCTTCGCAGGCACCAGGCACACATTTAATGCACAGGCATACATACGAAGTACCTATACACATAAAAAAATTTAAGTCCCATGATGATTTACCAATAAAATTTATCTTTTCTTATTATTTTTTGTCTTAATAGTTTATTCTTTGACAATTCCATATGTGTATATAACATGTTTTAATGAAAGTCACACCCATTCTTTTTTATCTTTTTTTTTTTTTTTTTTTTTTTAATAGTCCACTGAGTTTAATTAGGGTTGCTTGCAAGTACATGGCTGTGGAGTTATTTCCTGGATCATGGACGCCTTACCAGTGGCTACACCCCTGAAGGCAAATGATTCCCCTTCTGCCAATAGCCATTGACTGCCAAGAGCTCCTCAGCAAAGGGAGGGGCCTACTGTGCCCCTCACTCAGTATAATTTATACTTTATAATAATGCGCACCTGTGTATCCCAGGCTGTCTGCAAACTCACAATCCTCCTTCCTCAGCCTCCCAAGTGTTGGGATTGCAAATGTGGACTACTATTCCTGGACCCAGCACTGTGAGTTTTAAGGAAGACAAATGAACTGAAATGTAATGTTACTGTGGGACAGCAATGATAAACAGGACTGAGTGGCGTGTGTCTGACCTTTCCTTGTATCTCACCATTAATACAAGATACTGGTAACAACCTGAAACCCAGACAAGTCCCTTAATTCAGGTTTATGAGGGGAACATAGAAGTTGTCAGGGCTTGATATGATTTTATCTTTTAAAATCTTATAAAAAATTCTGCTACCTCTGTTGGGTACCTGTCCATCTGTACAGTAGTATTTAGTTGAATGTCTTTTGGTGCACAGGAAGGAGCTAACTGCTGATGCCCGGGAGCTGAAAGGGGAGCTGTACTGTCTGCCATGTCATGATAAGATGGGGGTCCCTATCTGTGGTGCATGTCGGAGGCCCATTGAAGGGCGAGTAGTGAATGCCATGGGCAAGCAATGGCATGTGGAGGTAAGTACACCTTGGCCAAAGATAGCCAGTACTTTCAGTTTCTATTCCTCAGGTATGGTAGCAAGATAAGAATAATTTAAAGACTAAATGTTGGCATGTTTTTCAAAACAGTTGACTTTTTTGTCCTAATTCATTTCTCTATCACTGTGAGTTAAAAAACAAACAAAAAACTGACCAAGCCAAGTGTGGTGGCTCACTCCTTTAATCCCAGCACTTGGGAGCAGAACCAGGAGCCTCTCCATGAGTCCCAGGCTAGATCATAAGTTCCAACTCAACCAGGACTACATAGAGAGACCCTGTCTCAAAAACAAAACAACCAACAACAACAACTGGCCAAAAGCAGCTTGGGAGAAGAAGGGGTTTATCATGGATTACAGGTTATTTCCATCGTGAAGCAACGCCAAGTTGGGAATTCGAGTCAGATACCTGGATGCAGGAACTGGAGCCGAGACCAAGGAGAAACGCTGCTCATTGGCTCCCTTCCAGGCTCATTGTCAGCTAGCCACCTTTCTTACACAGCCCAGGTTAACCGGCCCAGGGACGGCACCTCCCACAGTGGGCTGGGCCCACCCACATCTATTAGCAAGCAAGAAAATACCCCACAGACATGTCCACAGGCCAATCTGGTGGAGGCAACACCTAGAGATATAGACTAGTTTGTATCAAGTTGACCAAAGCTAACCAGCACAACTTAATTTAAAAAAAAAAATCTAGAATGTTTAACATGACAGCATACTGCAGGGTGTGTACTTTGTTCTTAATTCCTTCTTGAGAACAGGTGTCACAGTTGTAACAATTAGTTATTCTCAGTTACAAATACACTGGGATGCCCATCTCCTTCCATATGTCTTATTTAATAGTTTGTATTTTTAAGATGATTTGATTGTATGTGTATGAGTGTTTTCCCTGCATGTGTGTGTCTGGTGCCTATAAAGGTCAGACAAGGCCATCAGATCCCGGGAACTGGAGTTATGGAGTTGCCGTACTGGTCCTGGAAACCAAACCCACATCCTAATCCAGAGCTGCAGGTGCTTCCAACTGCTGAGCAGTTATCTTTTTGGTTTTTCAAGACAAGATTTTTCTGTGTAGCCCTGGCTTTTTTGGAACTCACTATGTAGACCAGGTTGACCTTCAACTCACAGTGATCCGCCTGCCTCTGCCTCCCTAGTGCTGGGGTTAAAGGCGTGTGCAGCCACCCCCTGGGTAAGGTAACCCATTAGAGCCTCATAGACACAAGAATTGAAACCATAAAAGTAGCTGGTCTTGCCAGGTATGGTGGCACACACCTTTAAACCCAGCATTCAGGAAGCAGAGGCAGATGGATATCTGTGAATTCCAGGCCACCCTGGTCTACACAGCAAATTTTACATCTGACAGAACTATCAGATCTACATAGTGAGGCACTGTCACCCCCAAAAAAGGGGGGATCTGGTTATTGATCTTACTGTCTTTTCTAAGAATTAGTTAACTTTGAGGTTACTTTGTTAGATAAATTAAATCACAGCATCTCAAAAATAATTTATTCAATGTTTTTCCAGCATTTTGTTTGTGCAAAATGTGAAAAGCCATTTCTTGGACATCGCCATTATGAGAGGAAGGGCCTGGCTTATTGTGAAACTCACTATAATCAGGTAATGATTGTACTTACTAGATATTTGATACATGCAAATTGAAACTCATCAATGTTTCAGCTGTAGAAAAAGCTCTTGGAAAATGTACATTGGTCTACAGAGATGTATTTTAAATCATTGAGTCTTGGAATACTTCATAAATAACATACACATAATATCTGTATATCTACCTTTACCCATAATCTGCATTTGCTTCCCCTGGATGCATTTGATTTTACTATATAAAAATAGACCATTATATCAATACACATATCTTCATGTACAGTTAGTTATATATGTGCATTTCAGTCCATAGTTTTTTTCTTGTTTTTGTTTTGAGATTTTTTTTTTTTTTTCATTTTATGTGTTTGCCCAAATGTGTGTCTGTTCACCCTATGGATGCAGTGTCTGTGGAGGCCAGAAAAGGGCATTGGATCCCCTGGGACTGAAGTTATAAATAGTTGTGAGCTACTACATGGATGCTAGGAATTGAGCCTGGGTCCTCTGGAAGAGCAGCCAGTGCTCTTAACTACTGAGATGCCTCTGCAGCCCATGAATAGGTTTTTAAGAAACATTTGTAGTAGTTCTTTGAGAATTCACACAGTGTGTTTTAATCATGTTCACTCCTATCTCACTCTAACTCCTCCCGGGCTTACCTGACTTTCCTACACCCTACCTTCTTCTTTTTTTTTTTTAAGATTTATTTACTTAGTATGTATACAATGTTCTTCCTGCAGGCCAAAAGAGGTCACCAGATTTCATTATAGGTGGTTGTGAGCCACCATGTGGTTGCTGGGAATTGAACTCAGAACCTCTGGAAGAGCAGTCAGTGCTCTTAACCTCTGAGCTATCTCTGCAGCCCCACCCTACCTTCTTATAAGCCTCCAGTTTTGTTTTTGTTTTTGTTTTTTTTAAATAACCCATCTACTCCAGTTTGTGCTCCCATTTACATCTGGGTATGGGGCTATACGCACTGGAGGAGCATGGTCAGTTTACAGGAGCTACACTCTTTTTTTTTTTCAAGGATTTATTTGTTTATGTATGTTTATGAATGCTCTACTTGCATGTATGCCTGCATGACAGAAGAGGCCATTAGATCCCACTATAGATGGTTGTGAGCCACTATGTGGTTGCTGGGACTTGAACCCGGGACCTTTAGAAGAGCAGTCAGTGCTCGGAACCACTGAGCCATCTGGAGTGGGTCAGGAGCTCTACTCTGAAGGAAGGTTGACTCTCCTTCCCCCAGAAGCCATCAACTGTCCTAGCTCCTCCTCAGTGAGGAGTCGGGTTTTGGCTAGAATACTGAACAGGTAGTGGCATGTCCTCTCGGAGCCTCTCCTCTGTGTTCATTGCTCCTCCCTTGGTGCCCATGCAGGCTTGGGTTGGCTGTATCTGCACTGTGAATTGCTGTTTCCCCCTTCCCTTATATCCAATGGCAACCTGTGAACAGTCCCTTTCTGACTGTGTAAATGTCCTCCCGCTGAGATTTGCTGACGTGCAATAATGCTGCTGTTCTGGGTGGAAATGATGGTTACCTGGTTTAATGCCCTCCTCGATCCTCAGTTGGCTGTCGGCACTCTGCTTGAACAGCCGCCTTCCTCCCTCCTGGGCACAAGGGTCGCTTGTCTGTCCATTTCTGATCTGGAAGGACTTGTTTTTTTTTTTAATTATTCTGGTGCTCAGATTGTCACCAGGAAATGTTCAAGTGATGAGGAGTGAACGATTCTCACTGTAACCAATGGATTACTAACTTCCTCTAGAAAGGATAAATTCTAGACTTGAGTCGCCAGCGTCTTGTTTTGCAGTGGTCAACAGAAAGGACAGAGATCATAGAAATACTTACTGTAAAGAACTGAACTCCAGCTCACCTCGAGCTCTCACTGCTTGTCTCTTGTCTTCGTCCTCAGCTCTTCGGTGATGTCTGTTTCCACTGCAACCGTGTCATAGAAGGGGACGGTATGTATCTGGGGTGGATGAGACCACTCAGCAGAAGGACACTTGTGGTATGGAAAGTGAGAGGCGCTGGCCGCTTCGATGGCCGCGATGTGGTCTTTATCCCTTATTTCCTCTTGGTGGGCTTCTCAGGTGCTCCCCAGCGGAGCGATGGGCTAACCAGGCAGGACAGCTGCTGTGTGTACTGAGTCAACAGGACTTAGTGAACACACTAACCAGGCAGGACAGCTGCTGTGTGTACCGAGTCACTAGGACTTAGTGAACACACTAACCAGGCAGGACAGCTGCTGTGAGCTGTGTACCGAGTCAACAGGACTTAGTGAACAGACTAACCAGGCAGGACAGCTGCTGTGAGCTGTGTACTGAGTCACTAGGACTTAGTGAACACACTAACCAGGCAGGACAGATTGGCTACAACATGGGAAAGCAGCTGTGTTTGCTAATGGTCACTAACCAACCCTGCCAGAAATTTCCTGACAGTTCTAAACAACACTGTTTACAACATGCTTTATGGTTCTCAGCAGACATCACCTAATCAGGAAATGCTTTGGGAAGACTGCAGTTAGTAGCAAGGTTAGTCCAGGAACCATCTTTAGGGCCGTAACAAATCAACTTAACTGCGGGAGACACTTGAAAAGACAAAGGAAGTTACATTCTTAGTGTCACCTTGGAAAGAAATCCCTCACAGTCAGATAAAGTCTGGAGTTCGAAGAAATGTTGTATCTAATTCCTATTTCTTCAGTGGGCCAACAGCAGTAGAGACAGAAACACAGCAAAGAGCTGTTGGTCTTCAAGCCTTGTCAGAAAAGCTCATCTGAGCAACGTGAAACAGTCTGGCTACTGCCCACAGTGCTGAGAAGGAATCGTAGTTGGTGTCTCCGATTTGTAGATAAAGAAAAATTAGTGTCTAAAAAGGGCAAGACAGGGCTAGGGAGGTAGCTCAGAGGGTAAGTGCTTGTGTAACATGAGGACCAGAGCTCTGGCCTTGCACTGTAAGTGCCGCCTGCTCAGTGCCGCCTGCCTGTCTTTCCAGTGAGGCAGAGCTCCCCAGAGCAAGCCGCCAACCCGACTAGCTGTAGTGGCTGCTCTGAGTTCAACTAAGAGACCTTTCCTCGATTAATAAGATTGAGAGTGGTCCAAGAAAATTCCCGTACCAGTCTCTGGCTTCTCGTCACATAGATACATACATGCACCCATACACAAAGACAAGTGCGAAAAAGAAGAAAATTGAAAGATAGAAATACTCTTGCTTACATTGAAACCTTCTGGTTTTTCAAGCCAGGGTTTCTCTGTGTAGCTTTTGGAGCCTGTCCTGGAACTCGCTCAGTAGACCAGGCTGGCCTCAAACTCAGATCTGCCCGGCTCTGCCTCCCAAGTGCTGGGATTAAAGGCGAGCACCACCACCACCACCACCACCACCACCTGCCTATTTTTTTAATAATGTGAAAAAAGCCAGGCTTGGTGGTACATGCCTTTAATCCCAGCACTCAGGAGATAGACACAGGCAAATCTCTGTGAGTTTGAGGCCAGCCTGGTCCACATATAGTGAGTCCAGGCTGGCCAAGAGCTACATAGTGAGACCCTGCCTCAAAAAACAAAAGAGTGGAAAAAAATAGCCATAATTAAAAAATAGATTTGTTGGAAGCATATTAATAGCATTGAGTTTTTTAACTGTGTTTTTGCAAGAAAAAAAGACCTCTTATCAGGCATGGTGATGCACATAAATAATTACAGAATCAGGGAGGCTAAGGTAGGGAGATCAGGAGTTCAGTCCAGCCTGGGCTACAGAGGACTCTGTATCAACAATGAAGAAACCTCTCAAGAAAGGCGGCACTTGGGAACAGCTTTCTTTGTTCTTCAGGGTTGGAAACAAGCCCCTCTTCCCACAGTGAAATGCCCCGTGTGACTGGATCTCTTTTTTCCCCAGTGGTCTCTGCCCTCAACAAGGCCTGGTGTGTGAGCTGCTTTGCCTGTTCCACCTGCAATACCAAGTTAACACTCAAGTAAGTCCTTGGCCGGCCCAGCGTGACTGCTGAAGCTGGGTTTCAGATGCCATTTAGACTCTAAGAAGGGGAGCGACTGCTGCCTGCGTCTTCTTCCTCCTGAGTCCTCTGATGTAAATGTTCTTCTTTAACTGTTCTGTTCTGTCCCTTCTTCTTTGTTCTACTCAAAGGGATAAGTTTGTTGAAATTGATCTAAAGCCAGTCTGCAAATACTGTTATGAGAAAATGCCAGAAGAGTTTAAGAGGCGGCTTGCCAAACGGGAGAGAGAAGCAAAGGATAAGGACAAGCAGAGAAAGAGAAAGCCAGTGTGTCTGTAACGTTCTGTCCCTTCCAGGCCGTTCCCATTGCTGCTCCTGTGGTCAGTCTTCGGGATGCCTTTCTTTCTGCTTGTCTTTCTGTCCTTTTGTTTTTTGCATGTTTTTGTGGCCATCAGAGATTGAAATACTTGTCCTGTGTAGAGTTGGTTCCTTCACCTATTACAAGTGTAAAACGTAATGAGATCATACTGAACACTGGCTTCCATGCACATGCCTGCCTCATCTGTGCTGTTTTCCCAATGTTTCCTTAGAACAAAAGCTATTTTGTGGGCAAAAGTTTAAATATTCCTGCTTTAGCCAGGCAGTCAGTGGTGCATACCTTTAATTCCAGCACTGGGGAGGCAGAGGCAGACAGATCTCTGTGAGTTCAAGGCCAGCCTGGTCTACAAAGCAAGTTTCAGGACAGCCAGAGCTATACAGAGAAATCCTGTCTCCAAAAAAAAAAAAAAAAAAAATTCCTGCTTTAAACAGATTAACCAGTTATCTTGTGTGAAGTTTATATTTCCTTTTAATTCTTTAACAAAAGGAAATAACAAAATTTCTTTTAGAGTTCCAAACACCATGAGGGGAAAAAAATGAAACAATCCTTTCAGTAATTCAGCAAAGTGTAAAATATTGAAACATATTCCATACAAACAAAGAGTAAGAGCCTAGCACCATTTAAAGATCACAGAGAAAAGGTGTCCTTGCCACACTGTGACTGAACAGCTGAACTGAGCCCACAGATGAGACAGGCATGTACATACAAACCTCATCTCACCACCATTTAAACTAAACTGCCCCTCAAATATTTGGTTTGCCATTTGGCAACATTTAACATTTGAATTGGTGTCCGTATTAGTTTCTCTGTGAAAAATAGATGGAAACCCAGGCCCACAACTGTCATCCCAGCACTTGGGAGGCTGAAAGGAGAATTGTCTTGAGTTCAAGGCCACCCTGAACTATATATAATTATAGTACTATAAAAAATAGATGCCGGCGGTGGTGGTGCACGCCTTTAGTCCCAGCACTCAGGAGGCAGAGCCAGGCGGATCTCTGTGAGTTCGAGGCCAGCCTGGTCTACAGAGTGAGTTCCAGGAAAGGTGCAAAGCTACACAGAGAAACCCTGTCTCGGAAAAAAAAAAGAAACAAATAGAAAAATATTTTTAAATATGTAAGTAGGAATTATTCTTACTATTAACATTGTTCTTTAAAATCACTTCAGTGCTAGATGTGATGGCACACAACTTTAATCTAGCACTCAGGAAGCAAGGCCAACCTGGTCTATATAGAGAGCTCAAACAAACAAAATTACCTCAAAACAAGTAGTTTTCAATTTAATGTGCTTTAAGATGCATTAAGATTTCAGCACATTTTGTAATTATTGTCATTCATAACAGTGTACCACTAGGCTTGGTCTACAAATGCTTCCTAAGTATAACTTCACAGCAGATGAACAAGTTGCAAAGTTATATACTAACTCAAAATTACAGACCTTGGAATTGACAATAAGAAGCTCCTGCAATTGCTGTGTGGGTGCATTGGAGATGAAGACCATCTAAGAGTTGTTTTCTCCAGAGCTGTTCACGAGTAGATTTATACTGTGTGTTGTTCTAACTTTAAAAGAAGAATCAGGTTTTCCATTGAACTGCCACTTAAGGAATACTTACGGGTGGTGCTGTTACCTTACTGTTCAAGAACGATAGCAGCCGTTTTGTCCCAATAGCTAAAAGAACCTATTAGGATTTAAGCTCTTTTTTTTTTTTTTTTAAACAATTTAAGGTGAATTTTTAAATTAGGAGATAGAAGGAAAATAATTTGTACAGGAAAAATGAAACCATACAGCTGCCTAATTTAAAATACTAAATAGTAAGATCTTTTTACCTTCAAACAGTAAGTCACTCACATTATAAAAACTAGTTCTTTGCTTTAAATAAACTTACTGTTTGAATAAATGAATTGGTGACAGGCAAGGTGGTTCACACTTCCAATCCCAACATTGGGGAGGCTGAGACAGAAAACTCACCATGAGTTCTAGGCCAGCCTGGGCTCCAGAGTGAGACTGTCTCCACCATCTATCAGGTAGGAGGCAGAGAAGAAGAAAGCATTAGCCTCATACTTTAAAATGTGATTGACTGTACTTGGGCTGAAGAGACAGCTCAGTGGTTAAGAGCACTTGCTGCTCTTTCAGAGGACCCAGGTTCAATTCTAAGCGCAGACAATGGCAGCTCATAACCATCTCTAACTCCAGTCCCAGAGCTCCAACACCCTCTTCTGACCTCCATGAACACCAGGTAGTGCACAGACACATGTGCAAGCAAAATACTCATACACATAAATAAATATAAAAAAATTAAATTTGATTGACTTTATCTAAATTATATTATATACATTAGATTTCCTGGAACACTTAGTAAGATTTAATAAACATTTCATGTTCTAAATATAAGTGTACAGAACCATTATATAAGTATATTTTTTAACTGATAACAATCATTCTTTTTTATTTCTTTCCTTTTGTTTTTGTTGTTGCTTGTTTCTTTGAGACAGGTTTCTTTGTGTAGCCCTTGCTGTTCTAGAACTCTCTTTGTAGACCAGGCTGGCCTTGAATTCACAGAGATCTGCCTACCTCTGTCTCCCAAGTTTTGGGATTAAAGGCGTATACCACCACTGCCCGGCTTACCAATCATTCTATACATTTATCATAATAAGAACTGAGATTAGAGCTGGGAGGCAGAGACAGGCGGATCTCTGTGAGTTCGAGGCCAGCCTTGGCTACCAAGTGAGTTCCAGGAAAGGCGCAAAGCTACACAGAGAAACCCTGTCTTGGAAAAAAAAAAAAAAAAGAACTGAGATTAGAATTACAGTTCTTTACTGACGTGAATGTAGATATTTTATATTGTATGTTATATTGGTGTCTTTATATATAGTTTAGTGAATTTATGTCACATTATCGTGTGTGTGTGTGTGTGTGTGTGTGTGTGTGTGTGTGTGTGTGCGCACTCAATACATTTCCACTAATTTCTTTTTCATATATAATTATCTTTAGGAATAAATTTGTGGAGTTTGACATGAAGCCAGTCTGTAAGAAGTGCTATGAGAAATTCCCACTGGAACTGAAGAAAAGACTTAAGAAACTGGCTGAGACTTTAGGGAGGAAGTAACTTCTGATTGGTTTGTTTTGTTCTGTTCTGTCTTCTAACCTATAGTACTTAACTTGACCCACCCTTATCTAAAGGTGGATCAAAGCATTAGAGAGAATGCTTTTCTTCACTTCCCTTTTCTGATTTAAAAAGAAAACATATCTATTCCGATATAAAACACAGATAAAATCAAGACTTTAGCATTAGCAGTCTGTGGACTATTTAAAAAAAAAAAAAAAAAGAGGAAAGAAAATTAAATTTAAAAAAAAAAAAAAAACCATGTTAAAGGGTAATTTTGATTAAGCCTTGTCCTCCAAACAATAAATTTAACTCTTCAACATGAAGCACTGTGCTCTGCAGGTCAACGCTGGGTCTGTGTGGGAAGAGAACCCACTTCCACAAACCATCCTCTGACCTCCACAGTCTGAGGCCAGCCACAGCTTCAAAGACGAGCAGTGGCTGTGCACATCATGTTACCTGTGTGCTGATACCTGTGCTTCATACCTAATCTAACTTGCCTTGCTTGCCTTAGAAAACTGCATCCCCTAATCAGGAGTGCTATATAATACCAAATAAAAATAAATGCTTTGACTGGGATTTATAAAGAGTGAGCTTTTACATGACTCAGATTTTAAAAGACTCCAGACTTTATTTTATATCATAAGAAAATAATTTCTCACTCATATACTGGAGAAGGATATAAGAAAGATAAGTAAACTACCAAAATAATTCCTATGCAGTCTTAGTGTATTTATCCAGTTAGTGTTGTAAAGGGAACATGCATATTACTAAGAAGCAGAAGTGTTTCAGAATGACTTGAATTTTTATTATATCACTATGCTTAGTTTTCTGTTTTGTTCTCCTTATGAACTTTTTTCTTCGTACAGTTACTTAATAAAGTTGCTGTAGCTACTAGTATGTCTTTTACAGTCGAGCAAAACAAACAAAAAAACTATGCCAGTTATCTTGAAAATACTGCACACTTTGTGATATTGGGAAAATGAAGCATTTTAAAAATATATTACACAATTATGCTTTTAAGCTTAATGTAAAATATATAGTATTCAAATAGGACATGAGATGAAATATTATGCAGCTAGGAATGTATACTTTGAAAATGGGTATGATCCAGGGATGGCAGCCCTGGTCTTTAATCACTGCATTCTGGATGCAGAGGCGGACAAATCTCTTGAGAGTCCTAGGCCCACTAAGGCTGCATATTGAAACATTGTTTCAAAAGAAGTGACTGTAAGTCATATTACCTGTGTGCTAATATTTATGCTTCATACATAATCTAACTTGCCTTGCCTTAGAAAACCGCATTCCCTCCAGGCAGCAGTGGTGCATGCCTTTAATTCCAGCACTGGGGAGGCAGAGCCAAGGCAGATCTCTGTGAGTTCGAGGCCAGCCTGGTCTACAGAGCGAGATCTAGGACAAGCACCAAAACTACACACAGAGAAACCCTGTCTCAAAAAACAAAAAAAGAGAGAGAGAGAGAGAGAGAGAGAGAGAGAGAGAGAGAGAGAGAGAGAGAGAGAGAGAAAAGAAAAGAAAACTGCATTCCCTAATCAAGAATTCTAGATTCTAGATGTTTCATACAATACCAAATAAAAATACTTGGGCTGAGATTTATAAATTTAGAATCATTCACCACTGATACAAACTTTTTTAAAAATTCTTTTCTCAGGAAGTCAATGGAAATTAATCCCTGTCCTCTTATTAGAATGATGGTGATATATGTTTTAGGTTTTTTCATTTCAAATGTCATAATTGGGTTTTATCTACTATAAGATAGTAAAAAGTTATAAATGATGCTTTTAGATTGAAAGAGGGTAGTAATAATATTAACTTTAGGTAAAAATCAGTTCTATTTCATAAAAATTTTTATCCTGAAATGTCTGGACCATTTTTTTTCTTATAAACTCAATATGCAACAGTATGAGCATTTTAAAAATGTTTCTGCTGCTAACATGTTGCCTTTTTTTTCTAAGTTACCAAGATATATATAGCCAACATTGCTGGGTATAGTGACTCACATTGTAGTCTCAGCACTTGGGAGCTAAAGCAGGAAGGTTGCTATGATTCGGAGGCCAATCCTAGGTTACAGTCTGTGATGCTGTCCCCCAAGATACCCCACAAACAAAAACACTACTATATTGCTTTGCCATAAAGGCTATCTCAGGGGCCTAGGAAAGAGCTCAGTTGGTAAAGTACTTGTCATACCAGCCTGAGGACCTGAGTTTGAACCTGGAGGTGAACATCCCTAGACTCACTGGGTAGCCAACCCAGCCTAACTGGTGAGCCCCAGATCCAAGGGGAATATTTGTCTCAAAAGAAGCAAAGTGGATGGCTCCTAAGGAATGACAGACACCCCAAGATTGACATCTGGTCTCCACATCCACACACTTATGCACACATTCAGAAATATATACTCATGCATACATACAAAAAAGTGTATCTCAGGATGCTATTACTCTGCCATTCAAATGTTTGTAATCATGACTTTTTTCAAATACTTGGTTATGCACATTATAGAATACATTTCTGCTTTCAGATAACTAACTTGTAACCAGTTATTTTATTTTTTAATATTCTTTTGTGATTAAGAAAACTGTAAGTGATTAAAAACAATACATGCTTTGTGTTTGTTTAGCAGTCTAAAATTGTGTTTGACAATAAGAACCAAAATATCTTCAGTGTGCCTTTGCCAGCTAATAATGACAAGCAGTGAACACCTTAAAAGTATTTATGAAGTATTATCCATGCGCTTAGGCAAATAGAATTTGTAGCCTAGGGTCTCGATGCTAAGTTCTTAGGTACCTCACTAGAAATAGGGAGCAGAAAAGCAGGCGTGCACATGCTTCCCTCATCGCTTTGGAGATGTATGCCTGAGCCTTGGCTTACACGTCTTACATGTCATCGCATAGCCAGAGCCCCCACTGCCGTCTTTGCTCAGTCCTCTTCAGACAGGACTCTTCCTGCAAGTTTGACTTGGTAATTATATGATACAGAATCAAGAGAAGGTGCTTCTCTCTGTGGTGGGTGGCATTGGAGCCCTTAGTGTGGAAGAAGATGGGGAGGTTGAAGTGGAGCAAAGACAAAGACTTGGTCTAGTTCCTGTTTGTTTTTGGGTTTTGCTGGCTTCTGGCCTTGCCAGTGAACATCTCTGTTTGAATTTTAGGGACAATCTGAAATAATTCATTGTGCTCATCAAATTTCTAAGTGCTCTTTTTGTCCTTAGTTATCCTAATGTAATAGGGAAGACGGATACACATAAAATATTTTTGTGTCATGTTCAAAGCCTTATTAACACTTTGCCTGAAATAGGTCATTTTGCCTCATCCATTTGCCAAAGTAGCCAATTCTAAGTTTAGGAAACTTTTGATGTAGGCTGACAATATTCTTGTATTTTACTTTAGATTGTAAGCTTAATGGCAGGAAATTATATCAATAACTGTGCTTTTTATGTACCAACCATTGCTGTATACCTTTGGTGCTTAATAAATTCATAATTCATAATATGTTATGTGTCATTTAGTTTGACCTCTTTTTGAAGATTCAAATATTTAATGTAATATAGTAGAAACACTCATATATATGAATAAAAGAAAATGTCCTGGGTATTGTTTATATGACAAGTTTTAGCACCTTTTTTTTGGGGGGGGTGGTAATCTTTTTTTTTATAACATATTTTTATTGATTATTTGGAAATTTCACATCATGCACCCTGATCACATTTTCTTCCCAGTTCTCCCAGGTCCACTCCCCACCCTTGTGACCTCCCCCAAAACAAAAGAGGGGGAAAAAAAATACCAAATCCAATTTGTGTTGCCCATATACTCACTGGATCATGATCAAACTTCCAGTGGGCAGCCCCTTAAAGAAAACCAGTCCTTCCCCGCCCCCACCAGAATCCATCAACTGTGAAGAGCTACACTTCAGCATCCCTATCACGATTTTTTTTCACCTTTTATATTAACTTTTCCTGGGGCAACATGGATAAATGTCTGCTCATCTCAGAGGACCATTCTACCCTAATAGCTTGCTGACTTGGTGACTTGAGTGGACGCTTTCCAGGAGCGTGGGTGAAGGCGCCTTACAGGAGTGTGGGTAACTCCACCACAGCTGTATCACAGCAAAGTTGTGCTTCGGCAGTGGGAGAGCTTCCCCAAAGCTGCAGAAATGGAGCTCCCACCTTCAGTTACCTTTCCTCCTGTATACTCGAGTGCCTCTCAAAATCGTGTGCCACTGGGGTAGAATCACGTGCATCTGGGGGTGCACTGTGTTGATATCTCGGGTAAGGCCTAATGACCTCCCCCACAGCCCTTCTGTGAGGAAGCAGCAGCCTGTCTTCTTCAGGGCCTCTTGCGGGTAATCGGCAGCTATGATTAAGATGGTACTTGATGTTTTACTCCAAGGATAACATTCCGCGATGCCACAGAAAGTGTTGGATGTCAGAATAAACGCTAATATTTTTCAGTTCTGGGAACCCATCCCAGGCCTGGCCTTGTGTTTGCTAGATATACTAATTCATTTTCACATTGACCAAATGCCTGACAATGAGCAGTTTAAGCGATGAAGGCTCTCTGGTCATGAGGAAGCATGAGTCAGTCAGCTTGCTCACATCTGTGGGATGAAGTTTCTCTGGTCAGGAGGAAGCCTGAGTCAGCTTGCTCACATCTGTGGGATGAAGGCTCTCTGGTCAGGAGGAAGCATGAGTCAGCTTGCTCACATCTGAGCGGATCAGGAAGTAGAAGCCTCAGCTGGAATCCGGTCTATACTATAACCCCCGAGACCCACCCACTGGTGCCCCGTGGAGATAGTACTCAAACCATGACACTCAGTAAGCATTCTGCCACTGAACGGATAGTTTTCATGTCTTTTTTTTTATTTTTTTTTTTTATGTGTATGAGTCTTTTGACATCATGTGTATCACTGGCTCCTGAAAAGGAGTTACCATATAACACCCTAGGAACTGGATGGTTGTGAGCCACCATTTGGCTTCTGGGAACTGAACCCAGGACACAGCTGTAAGAGCAATACATGCTCTTCATCACTGAGCCATTTCCAGCCCCCCTTTTATTTTATTTGTTTGTTCTTTTGGTTTTGGTTTTGGTTTTTTGGTTTGTTTTGTTTTGTTTTGTTTTGTTTTGTTTTGTTTTTTTGAGACAGGGTTTCTCTGTGTTGTTTTGGTACCTGTCCTGGATCTTGCTCTGTAGACCAGGCTAGCCTCAAAATCACAGAGATCCGCCTGCCCCTGCCTCCCGAGTGCTGGGATTAAAGGTGTGCACCACCACCACCACCACCACCACCACCACCACCACCACCACCACCACCACCACCACCACCACCACCACCACCACCACCACCACCACCACCACCACCACCACCACCACCTGGCTCCCCCCTCCCTTTTTTTTTTTTTTTTTTTTTTTTTTAGTGTCCACCTGCACCATGCATGTTAGGAAGATGCCCATAGCCAGGGCATTTCTCTTTCAGTATTCAAACTTTCCTTGGCAAGACTGCTTTAAATTTGCTAAACTTGGGAGATCCCTGGGGCTCTGAGTTGAGCCATGCATTCCTCTCCCTCCCTCTGAGATGACTGGGCAGAATGCCTCCATAGGGCAGTTGTAATAGGTCAGGCACAGTGGCAGGACTGCTGGAAAGGGGAGACTTCCTAGAAGCTGGATGGTCTGAGAAACAGCTTGCTAGCAAGGAAGCCAGCAGTGGACCTCCCGTGCCTTCCATTTGCGGTCTCCTACGCCAGCATCCACCTAGACTCCCAAGCTGCCCCCTCATCTCCCCACTCCAAAATTCATCACCCCGCTGTGGAGAGATCCATGAGACTTGTCCTCTGTCCCTGGCAGTGCCACCCACTTCCAGGATGCGCAGTTCCCCGGGCAGTCTAGACAATACAGGCATGATAACCTGTTCGGTTTTTTGTTTTGTTGTGTTTTGTTTTTCTTTTTCCAAGACAGGGTTTCTCTGTGTAGCTTTGCGCCTTTCCTGGATCTCGCTTTGGTGACCAGGCCTCTGCCTCCCGAGTGCTGAGATTAAAGGCGTGTGTCACCACCGCCGGGCAATAACCTTTTTTAAAACAGAGGACAGAGGTTAAGTACAACAGATAAATGGAGAGAAGACCCTGACTATGGTCTTGGTGCTATTTTTATTTGTTTTGTAGTGAGGTCACCTGTATCGCCCAAGCTGACCTTGAAATCCTAGGTTCAAGCAGTCTTGTTTACTGCCTGGACCGAGACCCTGGAACTACAAATGCCCTGATATACCTGACTCACGGGCGGTGGTGGCACACGTCTTTAATCCCAGCACTCGGGAGGCAGAGCCAGGCGGATCTCTGTGAGTTCGAGGCCAGCCTGGTCTACAGAGCGAGATCTAGGACAGGCACCAAAACTATACAGAGAAACCCTGTCTCCAAAACAAAACAAATCCCTGTTTTTGTAATAATACAATGAAACTGTGCACTGATGTCAGGTAACAGTTACTGAAAAGCAGAATCTGAAGCCTTGGCAGGGAAGGCTGTCCTGGAAGGATCGTTACAGTTACTGGAGTGAAGGAGCAAGTCTGAGATGACTGACAGGCAAGAGGCCAGTGCTGTGGAATTGGCATTTAGCTGCTCAGAATGTGCACTCTTAATTACACAAAATGCCTTGATCAATGTTTCCTAGTTTATCTTTTCAGGACAGTAGAACATGTTAAGTTCAGAAGCTCCATGTGAGGCATAATTACCTCCAAAATGTAATGATTTAAAATATTTTAGTTAGGGCTGGAGAGGTGGCTCAGTGGTTAAGAAGAGCACTGGCTGCTCTTCCAGAGGACCTGAGTTCAATTCCCATCACCCATATGGTGACTCACAACCACCTGTAATTAGATCTGATATCCTCTTCTGGCCTGCAGGCACACTGTATACATAATAAATAAATATTTTAAAATATTTTAGTTTATAATGCAATACAGCTATAGCATTTTTTAATGTTCGGGAAATTATTCAATTTTTTGTGTTGTATTTGAGACAGGTTCTCACTGTGTGGTACTGAGTACTAGTATTAAAGATGTGCACTGCACCCACCTTAATTATTCAGTTTTTTAACAGAATGTAACAGATGCTGACTCAAATTTATTTCCGTCTAAAAACACAAATTCTATCCCTTCCTTTAAACATACATATACTTGGGAAATCCATATAATCGATATCAAAAGCAGGCTCCAAGTAAGTCCTGCTTGTACAACAAGGCTTATTTTAAAGAGGAGGGCAGGACCAGTGAGATGATTCAGGGGGTAAAGGTGCCTGCCACCAAGTGTGACGACCTGAGTTTGATCCCTGAGGCCTACATGATGACTTTGGCAAGTTTTCCTCTGACCTTCACATGAGCACTGGCACACACACACACACACACACACACACACACACACACACACACACACACACACGAAATGTTTTTCTTTTTCTTTTTTTTTTTTTAAATGAGCTGTCGGGGCTGGAGTGATGGCTGCTCCCCCAGAGGACCCAGACCCAGGTTCAATTCTCAGCACCCACATGGTAGCTCACAACTGTCTATAAGTCCAGCTCCAGGGAATCTGATGCCCTCACACAGACATACATGTAGACGAAACACCATTGCACATTTAAAAAAAAAAAAAAGGAATAATTTAAAATGACTCACCTTTAATCCCAGCACTCTGGAGGCAGAGGAAGAAGCAGGAGGATCTCTGAGTTCAAGGCCAGCCTGGTCTAGATAGTTCTAGGCTAACTGGACCTACAGAGACTATCTTTTAAAGAAAACAAAAATGTGTCTATGTGTGTGTATAATATATATACATATATCTGGAAAATACACAAAAATATTTATCAAGGTGGTTTTTCAAGCTTTGGGACTTGGGGCAGTGGAGGGACTCTGCACAGCTAATGGGTTTTAGATCGCCAAGAGAGAGGCTGAGCTGTAATAGTGGAGATGCTAGGTGACGGTTTGCACATAAACTGGTAAATGGCTTAAATGTCTGTCCTCCATCATTGATGCCACAGCCGTTGACAAGCATTTCCCCATAGATAGAGCCATTGTAAGCAAAATGAGTTCCCATCTCAGTCAATACAAGTTCAAGGGAGGCAGAGGCAGGCGGATCTCTGTGAGTTCGAGGCCAGCCTGGTCTACAAAGTGAGTTCCAGGAAAGGCAAAGGTACACAGAGACACCCTGTCTCGGAAAAAAAAAAAAAAAGCCTAAGACAAGTTCAGAGTTAGAGCTGAAAGTGAAACTCAATGAGACAGTCATCCTGCCAGAAGGTGATTTCACTTAACAGTAAAGATGTTGACATTCACTAAGTGGAAAGTTGCTTAATCCTTTGGTACTATAGTTCTGTTATGGTGTTGAGAGGTTAGCCTAGTGGTTAAGCACCAGCCTGACCAGGCCTGAGAAGGCCCTGGTTCAGTGTGTAACACAAGGGGGAAAAAAGTTTCTTCAGCCGGGAGGTGATGACACACGCCTTTAATCCCAGCACTCGGGAGGCAGGGACTGTCTGATCTACAGAGTGAGGGGGAGTTGCAGAGATGGCTCAGAGGTTAAGGGCACTGGCTGCTCTTCCAGAGGTTCTGAGTTCAAGTCCAAGTAACCATATGGTGGTTCACACCCATCTGTAGTGAGATCTGGTGCCCTCTTCTGGCCTGCAGGTGTACATGCAGACAGAACACTGTATACATAGTAAGTAAATCTTAAAAATATATACATAAATAATCAAGAGATTTAAAAAAGAACAACATACTAAAAGGGTATCCTTTTGTCACACAATGTTCAGCATCCTAATGAACCCAAAAAAGTGAATGTTGAGAAAAGATGTCGTTAATTTGAAAACTATTTATACTGCTTCCAAATTATGCTGCTTTCCAGTTAATATCTGTTTACTTCTGAAACTTTCACTTGGATTTCCCTCTCCTCGGTGTTGGATGTAAATTGATTCACAGGAGAGCCAGGCCTTCCCCTGTGTGCCTGTGAAATACCCCCAGGAGTAGATTACAGACCTCCATGAATATAAAAGGCCGTTTCAGAGTGCTTTTTTCAAGCCTACAAATAAGAGGAGGCTCCTGCCATAAAGAACACTTGCCCTGAAGTGACGCAGGGTAGGGTTTATAAAGCCAAACCCCACGATCAATCACACCAGAGTGGGGGGGGGGCGGGGGGAGCAAGAAGTTTCGACATTTTCAGTTCAGTTGATTACAACCATTTGTTGAATGTTGTAAAACAATGGACCTTCAGAAGCTGCAGGTGCAGCTGCCCGAGAATATTCTGCTCGGCTCTGTAGGATGTGCTCAGCTGCCGGGGAGCAGCTGGGGAAGACTAGGACATTATGGAGTTATTTCTGGGGCAGTTCATTCCCCACTGGTCTTAGGAAAAGTCAAACCATCGACTTGTTATAAAAGGGGTTGTATTGTGTCCTCAGGTACATGAATTTAACAGAGGCTGCTCATTGTTTGGCCACATTTAACAACCAGTTAGTTAAGCAGGGCCTGACATTAAACCTAGAAGAGAGGGACATGAAGACCTGGGAGACCCATGAGTAAGGTGGTCACCTATAATTGCTATCAAACCAGCCTTAGAATCAGAAATTGATTTTTAGGAAAATATATCATTTATAAGGACCAGCTGTTATTCGGATGCATAGTCAGGCATAACTCACTAAAGACATCAGACAATTGTGTGTGTGTGTGTGCGCGTGCGTGCGTGCGTGCGTGCGTGCGTGCGTGTGTGTGTGTGTGTGTGTGTGTGTGTGTGTATATATTATTTTTAGAAGCAGCAGAACTAGTAAAAACAAATTTTGTGTGTCAGAGTCCAGCCCTGGGTAGCCATTGGGGCTATCTCCAAATGTCTCCTATGCATTCCTCAAGCTTTGACTGTGTGTGTGTGTGTGTGTGTGTGTGTGTGTGTGTGTGTGTGTGTGTGTAGACCCATTGGCTTCCAGGTTTGTAAGGGGGGCAGGGCTGAAGAGCTGGTCCCCATCATTTCTGGAAGGTGACGAGGAAGGGTTCTTCCTCCTCAGGTGGTAGTGGATTCTTTTCCCGAGTGTGTTGGATCCACGGGGTGACACCTGTGACTTAGTGTTTAAATGAGTGCCCGGGGCTAAGCCTGTCGTGCTGACTGGCCCCGCGCAGAACCTCTGTCTTATTTAACTCTCTCTTGGGAACTTTTTACAGAATCAGGTAACCAGTTGCCTCTCAGCCCTGGAATTAGCTTTTGCTAAGAGGAGAACTGGAAGCCAGGCTAGAAGGCATGGCCAAGTGTACTAGCATGCAGGTCCCATATCAGTTGTTAGGTATGTACAAGGTTCCCTATTCACGGCGTCCACATATGACCATTCGGGAGACACCGAGGGCTCAGTCATTGCTCTTTGCCTTGTCCTTGCTTGAGAGTGGGTGCTAACACTTAAGATCTTCCACCAGGCGAGAGATCCATCCCCCTGCCGTGAGAGACATGGGGAGCAATACATCTTTTTTATAGATAAGGAGGTTTTCCTGGTCTGGCTTACCACGAGACATAATAACATTAATAAATACTTTCTATTTGCTGTAGGAAATTTTTCCTAATGGGGGGTGTTAGGCCAGTGACATGTTTTCATTGAGGCTTTACCCAGCATAGCTGCACAGGTGACCCCGTACCCCTGTTTTTAGCTTTTGGCCTGTATATCCTCATTTCCTTGCTCCAGAAAACCTTGAAGCTTTATGTCATTAGGGCCTCATTGCTGGGAGGAGTGTCCAGTGACTACTGTGAGGGTTCCATGACCCCTCCCACGTGAGGCTTACCGACATTAGCAAGTCCAAGGGTGACTGCTTTGAGCAGACACAGCAAAAGTGAAAGGTGGTGGTTGTTCGACCTAGAAGATATCGTGCAGCAGCATCCGGTTTATTTTTGTTGTTGTTTTGTTTTGTTTTGTTTTTAACAAATAAAAAGACGTTGTTGGGGCTGGAGAGATGGCTCACTGGTTAAGAGCACTGACTGCTCATCCAGAGGATCTGAGTTCAAATCCCAGCACCCACATGGCAGCTCACAGCCATCTGTAACTGCAGTCATGGGAGATCCGACAGCCATTTCTGGCCCCCAGGAGCACTGTGGTACACAGACACACATGCAGGCAGAACACCCCTCCACATAAAAATAAAAGATTAAAGAATACATCAAAGCCGGGCGGTGGTGGCGCACGCCTTTAATCCCAGCACTCGGGAGGCAGAGCCAGGCAAATCTTTGTGAGTCCAGCCTGGTCTACAGAGTGAGATCCAGGATAGGCACCAAAGCCTGTCTCTAAAAAACCAAAAAAATAAAAAATAAAATAAAAAAAAGAATACATTAAAAAAATACTTTATTATAGAAAAAGCATCCTGTACACAGGATTCCATAAACACCGGTGGGTGGACAATTGCAAAATCAAAAGTCAATACAAAGTAAGAGGCCAAACCTACAAGCATTTTGCCACTGGGAGAAAATGTAATTTTCCCAGAACTGATCCCATCCAGACACAAACGTGGCTCTGCCTCCTGGGAAGGTGGCATGTCCTGCTGTGCCCCCTGCACCCGCCTCAGAAGCTGCGGGTGGCCACAGGTGCTGGCTGCAAGCACAGCACTAAACTTAAAAAAATCAACTCTGGGGGTTGGGGATTTAACTCAGTGGTAGAGCGCTTGCCTAGCAAACTCAAAACCCTGGGTTCGGTCCTCAGCTCCGGAAAAAAACAAAAACAAAAACAAGACAAAATAACAAAAAATCAACTCTGAAGCACACAGTTTGGGTTGAAGCCTGTGCTCTGAACACTCCTTCTCCCGAAGACACATCCTCTGACTGAGAGGATGGCGCCTCCTGCACTCTCCTGAGGGGCGGGTAAAGCGACTCTGGCGACCGCACCCAATCTCTTCAGTCTTCTTTGACTTCTGCGTCACCTTTTCCCACCAGGGAGAGCCATGTCATTTTTGACATTCTAATAACTGTGTCCGGGTTCTCCAACTCCTTACCGGCAGGTGTTTCTCCTCAACTACCACAGGCTACAAGGACGCGCTGAACAAACAGTCAAGCCTCAAGTTCGGGTTATCTTTTGTCTTGCTAAGATGCTCTGAGTCTCCAGGGAAAGTCACTTGTCTCCTGTGCCCATGTCTGTGCACAGCACAGCTTACTTACTCAGGCACTTACAAAAGACACATGAGCCCCCAATCCATCATTTTCTTAGAGAAGTTCTCTCACTCATACAGCCAGTAACCAACTCCAGAGACTGCGCCCCAGCCCTTGATCCTGCAAGGACCACTGAAGAATGTCCCAACTCTGGGAACAGTAGGGGAGAGTGAGGGGAGGCACCCAACTACAGTGACAGTGGAATTCAGGTAAGGGGGTGCAGGGGTGAGGCTGAGGGTGCTAAAGAAGCCTCCTCTCCACAAGCCTGAGTCCCAGCCTTTAGTCACTGTCATCCAGTCCCCGATCAGCCTAGAGTGCCCCCTACTCAAACCCCCCCTGTGGCTGGAGCCACAGCACATTAACTTATTTGGGATGCAGGATAAGACCTAGTCCATCAAAGGCCGAAGGCAGTGACCAACTCCAAAGGACAAGGACTGTGCTCACACCTCAACATGCACACATCACACACACACACACACACACACACACACACACACACACACACACACACAATCACACTCCAGTGGCTACTGATTAGCACAGAGGAAGCACCACGGAACCAGTGCCTGGGCCAGTCAGCTGCTAGTGGACAACCATGTAGCACCAACAGAGTCAAGGCCGAACCTGACCTCAAACACAAGCCAATCAACTTCCCAGAAGTAACTTCTGGACACAGATAACCTTAACCCGTATTCAACCTCACCAAGACACCAAGGATGACCACAAAGACGGGGGCTGCTTAGTTACCCTTCAGTTCTTTTCTGAGCAAGGAAGATCTCTCACCAACTCCCACTGTGATGCTGCACAACACAGAAAACACCCTTTTAAGAACATTCTTGCTCTTCAGTCCTGGAGATGGGCTTCCCAAGCCTGACTTTGCAGCCATCAAGTAGTCTATTCTACGGTTCCTATTGGGAGCCGACTTCAACAACCAACCATGTTCTTTAAGGAACTTGAAGGAAACAGCTTACATGCACCACCTATGATGAGAAAATGTCCAGGGTGGAGGACGGACTCAAAGGTCAACTTCTACCAGGAAGTAAGATAATCCCAGACACACGGCTGTCTGGCTCTTGACTCCGCAAACAGCCATGGAAATGTCAGAGGAAGGGGCTGAGGACTGATCTGGATTGCCATCTACCACACATGTAAGAGTGAACAGGGTTTGGGGATTTAGCTCAGTGGTAGAGCACTTGCCTAGCAAGTGCAAAGCTCTGGGTTCGGTCCTCAGCTCTGGAAAAAAAGTGAACAGATCAAGCCAGGCAGTGGTGGCGCATGCCTTTAATCCCAGCACTCAGAAGTCAGAGCCAGGCAGATCTTTGTGAGTTCGAGACCAGCCTGGAACAGATCAAACCAAATAAGGCCTAGACCTGACCCTGGGGAGAGTAGTATCATTTTCTTACCATGTTCCAGCAGCTTATGTGCTACTGAGAGAGAGAGAGAGAGAGAGAGAGAGAGAGAGAGAGAGAGAGAGAGAGAGAGAGAGAGAGAATGTGAATGTATTGGTGTGAGAACTCTGGAGCAGCACCTGCCCAGGTGATGATTCCCGTCCAGCTCACCACAACCCTCCTCCCTGGAGCTCACAGGAAGGTACCAGGTTTCCCACCACACCCACAGCACCTCGCTGTCCCAGGGTACAGGTTCCCCTGGCCTGATCTGGAGTCTTTCTGCCACCCAATTTCCAAGTTTTGCTTCCAAATGAAGCGTCAGTTTGGGCTCTGAATCCTGAAGCCAAAGGGTCAAGGCTCTTCCTGCTGCAGACCCTGTCTTATGTGTCGGATTGTTCCCGTGCTAATGAAAAGCAGAGCTGAGGAGCCTCAGCTCTCGGGGATTCCTTAAAGCCATTCTATCCAGATGGCATCTGGGTGCAGCACCCAGGAACTGCCTTTCATCCACCCTGGCACACCTCCGCAGCGGGGCACACCTGCCCCAGCACACAGACTGTTTGCTTTGACATTTGGTCCTTTTGCTATTAAGCCATTTGTCTGTTGCAAAACCCACCCGCCAGCCGTAAAGGGTGTGGGCCACTGCGCCAACCATGAGGCGACAGGAGTCCACTTCCTCTCCTGCAGTTGTACAAGACTCCACCAACAGCACCAGACTCAAAATAGTTGTTTACCAGGGCTGGCTAAGCTGGTCGCCTATTTACCAGAGAGCTTCTCCACCCGGCCAGAGGCAGACTCAGAAAAGGGCACGTTAATAACTGAGAGGGGATGGAAATAGGAGGAAGCATCTCCTTGGGGTGAGGACCCACAGGAGGACAGGGAAGCCAGGTTGGGGTACCCACATAGAGAAGAGCTCTGGCAAGGGGCAGATCCCATTTGTCCCTAATCTTGGAAGTCATTAGGAGCCATCTGAGAGAGTGGAGCGTTAAGAGCCGTCAAGTTCGTCCACTTGCGGTGGGTGGTGCATTATTATCTCCTGGTCTTCCAAGACATCCTCTCCAGCAGCCACCAAGTTAGTGAGGGATTTCCTGCGAACCCACTGGAAATCCACATGGTGACTCTTTTCTTCCTTTTCCCATCCTTTTCCCACGACATCTGGATAAAGGGGCGTTGCACGTAATTGTAGATCACTTCAGACCTCCCACGAGGTCTCCTCTCGATCTTTTCTTTACAGGTAGAGTAGCCTTCAATTCCAATGTGAATGATCTTCAGGCCCCATTTTTTTTTTAACACCATTTTAGCAATACCTTGATTCTCGATATACTTGAAGAACCTGTAGAGCTTGGAGCTATGGAGAATTTGGGAATACTCTTCCCCAGTGGGTGGGTGGGTGGGGGTGGTCTTCATCCCAGTCCATAGAATCCTCATCTGTCAGCACAACAATGTGGCACTCTCGCTCCCCTTTCTTGGCACAGCCCACCATGATGGGCAGAATCAGTTCCTCGAGGTAGTGATCAAACTGCTTGTGGGCACCATCGTTGGACAGCTCATGAAGTAAAGCACTCAGATCTTGACATCGGATAGTGTCGAAGTCAAAGTTAATGCAGTGGTAGTCGCACGTGCCCCTCAGATCTGGGATAGAGATGCCATCGGGACAGCTGGTGATGCCAGCTTTGTAATAATACAGCACTGTGCGGGACACAGTGGCACTGATGCCTTCTGCAAGCTCATACTCCCCCTTTTCACTGGGCGTTGTGAAGTTGTATTCTCTTTCTGGTCCAAACATTCTTCCCAACATGGTATCGGGACGAGCGGTGAAAATCTGAGGATTTACCACAAAATGTGTGCCATCTACAAGCAGTGTCCCTTCCTCTGGGGCTTGGGGGCGAGAGCTACCTCCAAAGCCTACGCTGCTGTTTCCAAGTCTCTCTGATACAATGGTGAAGGGCTCGTGGCTCCGCTTGCTTCCGCCCCGGAAGCGTGAGGCCTTGCTGTCTTCCGGAAGTGGCGTTATGTGAGGATATGGAAGGCTTGCTGGCTGAGGGGCATAGTCAAATGCAAAGTGGGCTTCATAAAAGAAGGTTGGACCCAAATTATTCAGTGAGGTAATGTAATAAATTAGTCTGCCCTGTGTACGCACTGGCAAACCATTAGGACATGTAAGTTTCTGGGTAATACAGCTTTATCATTTTTATTAAGTCGATGTTATAAAACCTAACAGCATTTAGCTGACTGTGATGCTGGGTCATTTTTGAAAATGCTTAGGCAGAGGGCCCCTTTTATCTTTTCCCTGTATGAGCATCCTGTTAGTTGGTTTTATCATGGACGCCTTTACACTATGAAATAAATAATAGGGGTTGGGGATTTAGCTCAGTGGTAGAGCACTTGCCTAGCAAGCACAAGGCCCTGGGTTCGGTCCTCAGCTCCGAGAAAAAAAAAGGAAGGAAGGAAGGAAGGAAGGAAGGAAGGAAGGAAGGAAGGAAGGAAGGAAGGAAGAAAGATAGTAGCCTCTATTGGAAATAGTTTACCCCTTAGCTGCTCTCAAGCACACAATGCCTTTTCCTAGGATGTTCCGTTCTCCTTTTCCCTGTCACAGAGTCAGGGGGCCTGCCTGACCCAGGATGTGGGCTTTGGAAAAAACTTTGAGTCAAACATGCTTGGATCTGAAGTGGGTGGACCAAACTCCATCTGCAGAGCCAGCTTTTCAGTGAGCTCAAACAACGTATGACAATTTAAAAAAATCTTACACATACCCTAAAGGAGTTATTTTTCTTTCTTTTTTTTTTAATTTGTACGTATTTATTTTATGTGTACATGTATTTTATTTGCATGTATGTCTGTGTACCACATGCATGCCTGGTGCCCTTGGAGGCCAGAAGAGGGTGTTGGATCTCCTGGAACCGGAGTAACAGATGGTTGTGAACCCCGAGTCCTCTGCAAGAGCAGCCAGGATTTGTTTTTCTCTAAGACTGAACCTAGTCATCTGTATATCCATAACCAGTTTGTGTGTGGGTGCATATGAGGGCAGATAACCCTTTCATAAAGACATCAAATTGTAGGATGATAGAATGATTCTATGAGGCAGGGAGATCTAGGCTCCTGTGTGGGCCAATTATATATGTTTGGCTCTTTTAAACTTATAGGTACCTGTAACCTAGAGACCATTAGAAAGAAAACCAGACATCTAAGGCACTCACAAAATAGTGGCATTCCTCCCCCCCCCTGCTTTGTCTGTCTTTATAACTGAAAAGTAGAAACAAAGCAAGGGGGCCCCAGGTGGTACAGAGGAGTTCTGTGAACAGAAGAACTATCCTGTCTCAGAAGCAGGCTTAGAGAATTGAAAGAAAGAACCCAATACACACACACACACACACACACACACACACACACACACACACACACACGCCCTGCATAGCTTCTCTTTCCAGTCCGTGTCCCCCCCCCCCCCCCCCCCCCCCCCCGCCCAACAAGTGCAGCTAAGGAATTTCCCACACAGCCCTTGGTCACTCTGAGATGGGGCCTGGACGCATTGGCTGGCAAGTCTGTAATATGCCTGGGGTCTCCGCAGGGGCAAAGAAGTTTGGAAAAGGGCCGCCTTGCTCCTACCTGCACTGTGGCTCCCACATCCCTCAGGTCCACTCTCCCAACTGTCCGGAGGAGCCCTTTGGGAAAAGGAGGGAAGGATGGGGAGTGGGAATTGACTAGTTTCAAGCTTTCACGAGATCATAAGCAGGGAACTGAGAAGTGGGAAGGGGAGGGGGGAATGTGAGGAGGTAGGAGTTGTCTCCTCCTCTTTAAAGGGACCAAACTGAAGATGGCAACAAGAAGAGGAGGCAGCTCCAAGTGAGACCCATGAAGTGGGGACAGGGAAGCGGGGGTGGGGGGGTGAGGGGGCCGGCCCAGGAGTATATGAGGAAGGAGGTCCTTAGGCTCACAGATAAGCACTAGGGGAACCAAAAAACCTTAAACACACAAGGTTGTCTCCTCACAGGGAGAAATATACAACCTGTTTTCCGCCCAGAAGGCTAGGAGCTGAAGTGGTTAATAGCTTGGTGACCTTTGTGCTCTCTGTATGACCCAGGCCACACCAGATCCTCCCCCAGACCTTTATCTTGAGCTTATTTACTTAGTTAATCTTATAGAACTTATCTTTATGGAAGACTCACTTGTACTTTTCAAAGAGTTCTAATGTAGCCAACCAGGTCTTTCACAATTGGTGTTCCGATGTAAACAGAAAGTACAGGGAAAGACTCCTCCGGTAAGGGATGACCTTCCCAACCCAGGGAAAACTCAACTGAGTGTACTTCCTACGATCCAGAACTGAATTCAGAGCCCAGACTTACCTCCCAGGGGAACCACAAGGACTCTTATCAGCTTGAGATTCCTGTCCAGGAACACAGCAGTCTTTTCAGACCTCAGCAGGAGACATGAACCCCTTGAACATCTTCAGGGGGCACCTCTTCTGCAGCTTCCCCATGGCCCAGAGTGAGGCTGAGTTCTGTATAGAGTGTAGAATCTCACTGGGGTCTCCAAATGAAATACCTACACAAGAGCCTGGCATGATCTGAGACTCTGAGGACTTCCCCTCGGTGGGGGACCAAAGAGATGTACAATGGAGCTGTCCTGTAAAAACAAGCCTAGAGGCCCAGCAGTGGTGGCGCACACCTTTAATCCCAGCACTAGGGAGGCAGAGGCAGGAAGATCTCTGTGAGTTCAAGGCCAGCCTGGTCTACAGAGCGAGTTCCAGGACAAGCTCCAAAGCTACACAGAGAAACCCTGTCTCAGAAAAAAAAAAAAAATGCCTAGAAGCTGGGCAGTGGTAGTGCATGTTTTTAATCCCAGCACTGGCAGACAGAGGCAGGCAGATTTCTGTGAGTTTGAGGCTAGCCTGGTCTACAAAGTAAGTTCCAGGACAGCCAAGGCCAGACAGAGAAACCCTATCTTGAAAAATCAAAACAAACAAACACAACAACAACAAAAACCATGCCTAGTACAGTGCCTGACACATTAGAGACAGTCAGTTGATATCTCCTGGGAATTGATGGAACTGAACAGCCCGTGCGTGCCCGCGCCTTGTTGTTGCCAGATGGCATCAGTTAGTCTGGCCTTCATTGTTTACAGCCTGGCATTGCTTCTCCTGCACCTGCACTTGGGAGACATTGGTAAGGACAGTTAAGAGAGCTACTTGATCACAGGCTGGCTACTGGACGGGCAGCATACCCAGTGGGGTACACACAACCAAGGAAGGGACAGTTCATGTCCTGGATTGGATGGATAGGGATGGACAGTGTGAAGTTACTTATGCTCCTCAATAATTTCTACAACTTAAAACGAGTCACTTTTGGAGTTTTCTTGTTTTTTTTTTGGGGGGGGGAGGTTGTTTTGGGTTGGGGTTTTTTGTGTGTGTGTATGTTTTTTTGTTTTTTTTTTTGTTTGTTTTTTTCCAAGACAGGGTTTCTCTGTGTTTTCCTAACTGCCCTGGAACTAGCTCTGGAGACCAGGCTGGCTTCAAATGCTGAGATCTGCCTGCGTCTGCCTCCTGATTGCTGGGATTAAAGGCGTGCACCACCACGGCCCGGCCTGAATTTTCTTTTTTTTTTTTTTTTTTTTTTTTAAAGATTTATTTATTTATTATGTACACACAAGAGGGCGCCAGATCTCACTACAGATGGTTATTAGCCACTATGTGGGTGCTGGGAACTGAACTCAGAACCTCTGGAAGAGCAGGCAGTGCTCTTAACCTCTGAGCCATCTCTCCAGCCCCGAATTTTCTTTTTTTAAGTCATATGTCTTGGTCACTGTTCTATTGCTGTGAAGAGACACCATGACCAAGACAACTCTTTTTTTGTTTTGTTTTGGTTTTTTTGTTTTTTGAGACAGGGTTTCTCTGTGTAGCTTTGCACCTTTCCTGGAACTCACTCTGTAACCCAGGCTGGCCTCGAACTCACAGAGATCCACCTGCCTCTGCCTCCCAAGTGCTGGGATCAAAGGCGTGTGCCACCACCGCCCGGCAAGGCAACACTTATAAAAGAAAGCATTTAATTGAGGGCTTACCTACAGTTTCAGAGGGTTAGTCCATTTTGCATGGTGGCATGTAGGCAGACATGGTGCTGGTGCAGTAGCCGAGAGCTTTGCATCCTGCTTCACTGGGAACAGGCAGAGAAAGAGAGACACTGGACCTGGCATGGGCTTTTGAAACATCAAAGCCCACACCCACTGGCACACTTCCTCCAAAAAGGCCACACCTCCTAATCATTCCCAAATAGCCTACCAGCTGGGGACTAAGCATACAACTTTATGCACCAGTGGACAGCATTCTCATTCAAACCACCATACATATCATATGTAGTCCAAGCTGGCCTCAAACTCTCAATGAGTAGTCCCATCTCAACCTCCTGAGTGCTGAGATTACAGACAAGAGGCACCACCCCCAGATGATTTTTTTTTTCAACTAGGTCTCACCATATAGCTCTGACTGGTCTGGAACTCATTATGTAGAACAGGCTGGTCTTGAACTCAGAGATCTGCCTGTGTCTCCATCTTCATTGCTTCAATTAAAGGTATGCACCATTGTCTCTTGCTTTGAAGAGAGACTATGACCATGGCAACTCTTAGAAAGGAAAGCATTTAATTGGAGCTAGGATACAAGTTCAGAGGTTTAATCCATTATTGTCATGGCAGGAAGCACAGCAGCATGCAGGCAGACATGGTGTTGGAGAAGAAACAGAATTCTACATCTGGATTGGCAGGCAGCAGGAAGAGAGAGAGAGACACTGGGCCTGGATTGAGCATTGAAACATCAAAGTCCACCCCCAATGACATATTTCCTCCAACAAGGCCACACCTGTTGTAGAATAATCCTTTTATACACTGTGAAGATTTTTCACTTGTATTGGTTTAATAAAAAGCTGACTGGCCAGTAGCCAGGCTGGAATTATAGGCAGGACAACCAAACTAGGAGAATGATGGGAAGAAGGGCAGAGTCGGGGAGATCCCAGCCAGCCACTGAGGAATCAGGACATGTAGAAAATGAGGTAACAGCCGGGCAGTGATGGCCCACCCCTTTAATCCCAGCACTCAGGAGGCAGAGGTAGGTGGATCTCTGTGAGTTCGAGGCCAGCCTGGGCTACAGAGTGAGTTCCAGGACAGGCTCCAAAGCTACACAGAGAAACCTTGTCTCAAAAAAAAAAAAAAAAAAAGAGAAGAAATGAGGTAACAGCTGGGTAGTGGGCAGTGGTGGCACATGCCTTTAATCCCAGCAATCCTTAGGAAGCAGAGGCAGGCAGATCTCTGTGAGTTTGAGGTCAGCTTGGCTACAGAGTGAGTTCCAAGACAGCCAGGACTACACAGTAGTCTATAGTGGGGTCATCCTTGTGGATTCCTGAGAACTTTCCTAGCACTCTGTTTCTCCCTATTCCTATGGTGTCTTCATTTATTATGGTATCTCTTTCCTTGCTCTCCCACTCTGTCCATGTTCCAGCTCGAACCTCCCATTCCCTATGTTCTCATCACCCATCCCTTGCCTGCCATTACACCCCCAGTTTGCTCATGTAGACCTCATTTATTACTCCTTCACTGGGCAATCCGTGCATCCTTCCTAGGATCCCCCCTGCTAGGTAGCCTCCCTAGAGCTGTGGGTTGCAGTCTGGTTATCCCTTGCTTTACATCTAGTATCCACTTATGAATGGTTACATACCATGTTTGTCTTTCTGAGTCTGGGTTACTTCACTCAGGATGACATTTTCTAGTTCCATCCATTTGCCTGAAAATTTCATGCTGTCATTGTTTTTCTCTGCTGATTAGTACTCCACTGTGTATATGTACCACATTTTCTTTATCCATTCTTCAGTTGAGGGGCATCTAGGTTGTTTCCAGGTTCTGGCTATTATGAATATTGCTGATATGAACATAGTTGACAATGTGTCCTTGAGGTATGATTGAGCATTCCTTGGGTATATGCCCAAGAGTAGTATAGTTGTGTCTTGAGGAAGACTGATTCCCAATTTTCTGAGAAACTGCCATACTGATTTCCAAAGTGGCTGTACAAGTTTGCATTCCCACCAACAGTGTAGGAGAGTTCCCCTTGCTTCACATCCTCTCCAACATAAGCTGTCTTCAGTGATTTTGGTCTTAGCCATTCTGACAGGTGTAAGATGGTATCTCAGAGTTGTTTTGATTTGCATTTCCCTGATGACTAAGGATGTTGAGCAATTTTTTAAACGTCCTTCGGCCATTTGAGGTTCTTCTGTTGAGAATTCTCTGTTTAGCTCTGTAGCCCATTTTTAAATTGGATTTTTAGGTATTTTGATGTCTAGTTCCTTGAGTTCTTTATATGTTCTGGATATCAGTCCTCTGTCAGATGTGGGGTTGGTGAAGATTTTTTTCCATCCTGTAGGCTGTCGTTTTGTCTTATTGACCGTTTCCTTTGCCCTACAAAAGTTTCAAGAGGTCCCATTTATTAATTGTTGCTCTCAGTGTCTGTGATACTGGTGTTATATTTAGGAAGTGATCTCCAATGCCAATGTATTCAAGACTACTTCCTACTTTCTCTTCTATCAGGTTCAGAGTAACTGAATTTATTTTGTGGTCTTTGATCCACTTGGACTTAAGTTTTTTGCATGGTGACAGATATGGATCTATTTTCAACCTTCTACATGTTGACATCTGTTATGCCAGAACCATTTGTTGAAGATGCTTTCTTTTTTCCATTGTATAGCTTTGGCTTCTTTGTCAAAAATCAGGTGTTCATACATGTGCATATTAATGTCAGAGTCTTCAATTCGATTCCATTGGTCCACATGTCGGTTTTTATGCCAGCACCAAGCTGTTTTTATTACTATAGCTCTATAGTAGAGCTTAAAGTCAGAGATGGTGATATCTCCAGAAGTGGCTTTGTTTTGCACGATTCTTTTAGCTATCCTGGGGTTTTTGTTTTTTCCATATGAAGTTGAGTATTGTTCTTTCCAAGTCTGTGAAGAATTGTGTTGGGATTCTGATGGGGATTGCATTGAATCTGTAGATTGCTTTTGGTAAGATTGCCATTTTTACTATGTTAATCCTACCTATCTATGAGCATGGGAGATCTTTCCACTTTCTGATATCTTCTTTAATTTCTTTTTTTTTCACTTGCTTCTTTAATTTCTTTTTTTTCCCACTTGCTTAGTTAGAGTTACCCCAAGGTATTTTATATTGTTGGTGGCTATTGTAAAGGGCGATGTTTCTCTTTCTTTTTTTTTTTTTTTTAAGATTTATTTATTGATTATGTATACAGTATTCTGCCTGCATGTGTCCCTTCAGGCCAGAAGAGGACACCAGATCTCATTACAAGTGGTTGTGAGTCACCATGTGGTTGCTGGGAATTGAACTCAGGACCTCTGGAAGAGCAGTCAGTGCTTTTAACCACTGAGCCATCTCTCCAGCCCTTTCTCTGATTTCTTTCTCAGCCCATTTATCATTTGTGGATAGGAGGAATACTGATTTTTTGAGTTAATCTTGTATCCTGCCACATTACTGAAGGTATGGTATGCACACATACACACTCAACTTTTAAAAGGTGCCTTTAGTATTACTTAGTCTTGTCACTTGTCACAAAACAGCTGAACTTGGAGACCATGCTTAACAAATTAATCAGATACAGAAAGACTTCATGAAATTGCTTACAGGTGGTGTGGGTGGCCCCAATACAGCCTGATTACACAGCTGCCATGACAAGCTTAGAGGCCCAGACACAGCTTCTGGCAGGCAACACCTGGACCCAGGAAGAGCCATAAGAGGAAATACCTGACATTCCAAACATTCCCTACACCCCTAGACAAATGTCAGCCAATTAGGGTCCTGGACCCTGGAAATCCCCTCACCCCAACTTCTGTTATAATAAAAACCCCACCCTATACCCATTCGAGTCTTCAAGTCCTCGGGGCTCAGAGTGAGCGCTTCCCATCCAACTTGGAGGTGGAGCCTTCACCACAGGCTTCAAGTGCAGAAGTAAATGCATCTCCTCTTTGGAACCTGGCTCATGTGAAAATGGAGCCTCAGGAAAGTGAAGAAGGCAACGTGTCTGGGCATGGGGTATTGGGCAGCGACATCAGGCATGAGTGAAGCTGGAATCCCCCAGAGCCCCGAGGACTCGGACAGCAGCTATGGTTCCCACTCCACGGATAGCCTCATAGGGTCCTCCCACGTTTTCAACCAGTGCTGCAAGAAGAAGATGAGGAAGATTCATCTGCAGGACCTTCTGGTCCAGACCAGCATCATCAGCAGGGAACCTCGATGTTTAGATTGTTTCCATAATAGTGATTGGATTCTTATTCTTAAATACAGTGGGGTTTCCTAATTTCAGAGAAAAAAACAAAAAACAAAAAAACCCGAAGCCTGCCTGGGCTCTGGGCTCCCTGCTCTCACCACTGCATCACACAAACAGAGAGACCAAACTCAGAAAACTCAGAGCTTAAAGATAATAAACGCTCTTTGCTTTTACATGCAGGATTTGATTTCCTCCCTGGTGGTCTTTTGGGGCTCCCCGAGATCTGGGCATAACAGTGGAACTTAAAAAGTTCCATAAATAAGCTGGGCAGTGGTGGCACACTCCTTTAATCCCAGCAATCTGGAAGCAGAGGCAGGTGGATCTCTGTGAGTTCAAGGCCAACCTGGTCTACACATTGAGTTCTAGTACAGCCATGGCTACACATAGAAAGCCTGTCTTTAAAAAAAAAAAAATCATGTTTCTATTGGATGTGTGTCGCTTTCACATCATCATAAAGTGAATACATCTAAGTCCCAGATCCCTACTTTCAAGTCAGTGAAGGATAATGAAAATGCCTGGGTGTGGTGGTGCATGCCTTTAGTTCCAGCACCAGGGATGCAGAGGCAGACAAGGTATCTGTGAGTTCAAAGCTATCCTGGGCTACAAATCGAGTTTCAGGCCAGCCAGGACCATACAGTGAGAACCAATCTCAAAAAAACAAAACAAGCAAAAAGAACTCCCCAAAACCTAATAATACAAAAGGAAGTTCAGTGCCTTACAAAAAGCATTGTGCAAAGTGAAGTAAAACATGTCAACGTTCCTAATTCATGCAGAAATAGTAACTATATATATATAGTCATGGCTATTTTAAGTAACACATTTCCAAGCCAACCTCATGGTTTCACTTGTCACCTGGGGTTCATGACTTCCACATACATCACAGATCTCACAATGTGGTGGGCAACTCAGATTCCAGTAACAATTCAAGACACCTTCACTATCAAAATTATGGTTTTCTTTTCTGTTATTCACATCCCATATAGTTCTAAAATGTTTTTTAAGCATTTATTTATATATTGGTGCATGCTTGAGGATATGTATGTATACCATATACAGGCAAGATCCCTCAGAGGTCAGAAGACAGCATCAGATCCCCTGGACCTGGAGTTATTGGAGGTTGTGAGTTGCCATATGGGTGTTGGAAACCAAACTCAGGTCCTCTTCAAGAACAGTGAATGCTCTTAACCACTGAACCACTTCTCCAGCATCAACTTGTGTGTGTGTGCGTGCACGCAGATTGGTCTGTGTGATTAATTATGTATGTACAGGTGCATGTACCTATCTAGGTTGGTGGAGGCCAGAAGAGGGCATGGGGTCCTCCTGTATCACTCTCTGCCTTTTCCTTGAGGCATTGTCTCTCCCTGAACCTGGGGCTTGGATTTCATTTGCTAAGCTGGAAGCCAGCAAAACCCAGAGATCTTCCT
Organism: Peromyscus maniculatus bairdii; assembly: GCF_049852395.1. Classification (NCBI taxonomy): domain Eukaryota; kingdom Metazoa; phylum Chordata; class Mammalia; order Rodentia; family Cricetidae; genus Peromyscus; species Peromyscus maniculatus. Next base: position 29,957,323 of record NC_134872.1, on the reverse strand, counting down.
GTGTATCCCCACCCAACACGAGCTGGGGTTACAGGCATGAGAAAGTACGGTGCTGAGATCTGAATTCCAGTCCCCATGATTGTGCATCAAGTGCTCTTAACTGCTGCACCACTTCTATTTAAAAATAATCTTCAATTTATTCTTTGACAAGTTCATACTTGTTTATAATAATGTGTTTTGATCAAAATCACCCATCTTCTTTCTCTACCCCTCTAACTTTTCTTCCCAGCACATTCCCCTTTCTTATTTTGGTTTTTTGAGACAGGGTTTCTCTGTGTTGCTTTGCGCCTTTCCTGGAACTTAACTCTGTAACCCAGGCTGGCATCGAACTCAGAGATCTGCCTGGCTCTGCCTCCAGAGTGCTGGGATTAAAGGCATGAGCCACCACCGCCCAGCAGATTTTACAAATCAAATTCCCAAAGTAAAGTATTTTTAATTATTATTATTATTATTATTGTGTGTAGGTAATTAGGCACTAATGTCATAGCACATTCATGGAGATCAGAACAATTTTGTTCTGTCTTTCCACACTTTTTTTTTTTTAAAGATTTATTTATTTATTATGCATACAATGTTCTGCCTGCATGTATGTCTGCAGGCCAGAAGAGGGCGTCAGATCTCATTACAGATGGTTGTGAGCCACCTTGTGGTTGCTAGGAATTGAATTTAGGACCCCTGGAAGAGCAGTCAGTGCTCTTAACCTCTGAGCCATCTCTCCAGCCCATTTATCTTTTGATGTCTTTTTTTTTTTGGTTTTTCGAGACAGGGTTTCTCTGTGTAGCTTTGCGCCTTTCCTGAGACTCACTTGGTAGCCCAGGCTGGCCTTGAACTCACAGAGATCCGCCTGGCTCTGCCTCCCAAGTGCTGGGATTAAAGGCGTGCGCCACCACCGCCCGGCTTTTCCACACTTTTATATGAATTCAAGAGGCTAGAACTCAGCTCCCCACATTTGCCTTTACCCACTGAGCCTTACAGGCCTCCCAGGAGATATTTTTAAAAGTTTAGAAAATAGTGTCAATGTAAAAACAACAACAATCAACAAAAACACAACTCTCTTCTTAAAGAGAATAAGAGTTTATTTTGGAGTCATTTTGAGTGACCATAAGCCAGGAACCCAGATTTAGGTTACCCTAAACTCCATCTTCCAACATGAAGCAGTTTTGTAGTTTCACAGGATAAAAAAAAAGTCACACACAAGCTTACAAATACATTCTGGTATATCAGAGAGGAGTCACAGTAAGATGAGGGAAGCTTTTCTGTAGGCCCAGGATGGTATCTGAGGACATTTTGGGTTTGGGGTTGGTGGAAGCTAGTAGAATGCTAAGCTAATAGATTCCAAAGGTTTTTTTTTTTTTTTTTGTTGTTGTTGTTTTTTATCTAGAGTTAGAGGATGCTAGTTCTGACACAGAGGTGGGTGAGAGGCTCTGCTATGGTCTAACCTGGCCCATGATAGGTGTATGCAAGGGGAGAGGAGCACAGTAAAGAAACTGAAATGTCTGCTCTGTGGGTGGGAAAGGTAAAGCTTTTTTTTTTTTTTTAGATTGACTTATCACATATACAGTATTCTGCATGCATGTATGCCTGCACACCAGAAGAAGGCATCAAATCTCATTATAGATGGTTGTGAGCCACCATGTGGGTGCTGGGAATTGAACTCAGGACCTCTAGAAGAGCATGCAGCATTCTTAAACCCTTAGCCATCTCTCCAGCCCCCAAAAGGTAAAGTTTATTTCTAACAGACAAGGCTGTTTCAGATTCCTTGGAACTGGAGTTAGGGGTGGTTGTCAGCAGCCAGACGCCGGTGCTGGGAGCTGAACTTGGGTCCTTCCTAGGAGCAGCAAGCGCTCCCAACTGCAGAGCCATCTCACCAGTACGAAGAGATCATTATATATTCTAATATAACCTGTTCTGCTAATTGTTAAGTCACAAAACAGGACCCCCCAAACGGCAGTGCTGCTGACAATGTCTTAGATGGCCCGCTGCCCAGATTCTTTCCCGGGAAACAGAAACCTAAATTCAGCATTGGTCAGAAACCTCATGATGCTTGGTTTCTGTTTGTCAGGAAATCCACTTCCCTCCTCTGCCCCTAACGGTCAATTACCCCAGGCACAGTGCATCTCACCATGCAACGCTAATATTTCACCTCCGGTGTATCCAAGCATAAAGTCATGGTCCAGTATTAACCATTTTTCCTACTGAAACCAGAGGCGATGATGAAGTCTGTCTGTTTAAAGGAAATCAACTTTCAAGCTTTCGACTACATGAAGCACCAAAAACGTCGGATTCTGAGGGCACTGCCAGCAGCCCTGCCATTTGGGGTCCGCTTTACGACGTACCACTAATGAAATATATAAAGATCCCTCCCCCCCCCCCTCTTGGGGAAGGGAGTTAGTCACATTCGTTTAGGGGGGAAAAAAAAAAAAGGTAACGTGGTCCGAAGGCGGGAGGCAGCCGACAGGAGCGTCAGGCCGCAGCGTGGCGCGCAGCGATGACGCAGGTCGCACGCGCCGCCCCCCCCCTCCCGCCCGCTCGCGACGGAGCTGCGTCACCGGTGTTCGGCGCTTCACCTCCTGGAGACAGTCGCGGCTCTAGGCCCCTCGAGCTGGCTTCCCGCTCCGGGGGAGCCTGGTCGGCGGCGCGATGCGGCGCAGCAAGGCCGAGGTGGAGCGGTACATCGCCTCGGTGCAGGGCTCCGCCCCGTCGCCCCGAGAGGTGAGCAAGTCCGGCCAGGGCCGGCGTCATGGCTCCCGGCGGCCTCGGCTCCGGCTGGAGCGGAGGCGGCCGCGGGCGGCGTGGCGTGGCGCTGCTGAGCCCCGGAGGCGTGGGGGGGACCGCGGCCGCCTGCGTTTCCTCTTCGTGGCGGGCCGCGGGCCCGCTCCGGCCTGCTTTCCTCGGTCTCGGCGTGATAGGGCCGGCTTGGGGCGCGCGGTTCGGGGGCTCGTCCGGCAGGCGCCTCCGGTCTCCGGGATGGCTCCGATCCTGCGACGGAGGCGGCGTCTCCCCGGGAGGTTGACGCCGCTCGGCGGTGGGCTTTTTACCGTTGTGTGGGGAGGTGGCTCCGTGGACGTGGAGCGGACGAACAGCCACATTGGCGAGGGCGCGTCAGCACAAATCACACGGAAGGCCCTTAATTCGAGTCTCCCCTTGCTGTGCCCCACTCTTTACATTCCCTTCCCCAAACCTCTTTTGGAAGCGGCTATTCTCGGCTCTCTTAAAGTTTTTTTTTTAATTTAAAGGCAGAAGGTCAGGAATTTACAGTTTCTTACAGACAGTGATTGCTATGCTTTTAACATTGCCAGCGTTTCCCCAAACCATGTTCTGTGTGTGTGTGTGTGTGTGTGTTTTTTTTTTTCTTCTAATTTTGAAATCATTAATGTGTTATATTTATTTTTGATTCTTCAAGAGTGTTTGCCGGTGGAGAGAGATGTACAGAGGATCTAGAGTCAGTTTTTCTGGGGTTGAACAGTCAACTTCTGCCATTCGTAAATCTGAATTTGGTACGGTGTAGACTTCATCAATAAAAACGTAGTTTTTGATCCATGTTAAACATTTAGGGCAAAGCTTGAAATACAGTGAGCCTCAATTTTTATCTATTGCTTTTTTTTTTTTTGGTTTTTTGAGACAGGGTTTCTCTGTGTAGTTTTGGTGCCTGTCCTGGATCTCGCTCTGTAGACCAGGCTGGTGGAACTCACAGAGATCCACCTGGCTCTGCCTCCGAGTGCTGGGATTAAAGGCGTGCGCCACCACCGCCCGGCTTCAATTCAGCTATTTTTTAAAATTCTAAAAAATTGAGTTGTCTCTAATTGAGTTGTTATGATCACATATACAAAAATTCATGGATGTACAAGTCCCTTATGTAAATGGAATAGTTTTTTGTTGCTTTAAATCTTTTCTTAGATAGTTGAACGGGTTAAATAATCCAGTTCAATAAATCTAGCCCACCAAAATGAGAATCGAAAGTGATCTTAAAAAATTTCTAGTTCATTTAGTGCTAGTATGCTACAAGTGGGAAATTTGATGGGTCAAAATCAAAATTTCAGGGCAAAGAAATTACCTAATGAAAGTACCGTCAGGTTTCTGTGTATAACGTTTGCATTAAACAAATGTATTTATATTTAGACTTGAGTCTTGTCACCAGGATATCTCATATGCTTGAAAATAATATGCTTTAAAAATCTGAAAACAATAACAACAAAACCAAATAAAACAATAATAAAAACAAATTCAAAGACCCTGAAATCTAAAAATGCCAAGCATTTCAGATAAGGCATACTCAACTAATAGTACTTAACACTGTGTAAGTAGCTGTTAAATTATGTTAGGAAAAGTCTCTATGTATTCAGTTCCGATGTTTTTTTGTTGTTGTTTGTTTGGTTTTCGAGGCAGGCTCTCTATTATGTAGCTCTGGCTGTCCTGGGACTATGTAGATCAGGCTGGCCTAGAACTCAGAGATCCTCCTGAGTGCTGGGATTGAAGGTGTGTGCACCATGCCCAGCTACCAACATATTTTTTTAAAATGACTTTTTGATCTAAGATTGTTTGGGTTGGTTAGTGACCAACTTGGATAATAACAGCTATAAGAAAGTTTGTCATTTTTTTAAATTATTATTTTTATTTTATGTGCATTGATGTTTTGCCATGGGTGTCAGGTTCTATATTAGAGTTACAGACAGTTGTGAGCTGCCATGTGGGTGCGGGGAATTGAACCTGGATCCTCCTGAAGAGCAGTCAGTGCTCTTAACCTCTGAGCCATCTCTCCAGCCCGAAAGTTTGTCATTTTAACTAGTTTCATTCATTGTTCACTTTTGCAGCATTAACATTTACTGTGTGTTGTTCAACCAAAACCCTTATTCCCAAACCTTTTGTATTTTTAAAAAAATTATGCCAAGCAAGTTCTGTACCCAGTAAGAAATAATGCTACAGGCCCTTCTTTCCTGTGCTCCTGGTGACCTGTATTTTACGAATTTGGTCATTATTGTTATTTCATGTTTGTAGGATATTATATTTGCCCTTTTGTGTCTAGTTCATTTCACTTAGTGTCTTTTCGGGGTCATCGATGTTGTAACAGGTGTTAAGAGTCTTATCCCTTTTTAATGGCTGAGTAGTAGTATCTTAGGTATGCCACATTTTGTTTTTTCATTTACTGTTGATTGACACTTCAGTTGTTTATATCTTTTGCCCAATACATACAATGTAGCAGACAACAACATCAAAATAGTGCTTGCTCTTAATTCCTTGAGTTCACACTAAGAAATAATTATTAGGCTATATGTTAATTGGTGTTTTCTGAGGAAATCTCAAACTCTTTTCTATAGTGACTGTACTTAGATTCCTGCTGTCAGTTTATGGGGTTTCAGTTTCTATGTTTTTTTATTAATGCTTTAAACTTACTATCCCCCTGCATTTCATTTTGTGGGCGTGTGTGTGTGTGTGTGTGTGTGTGTGTGTGTGTGTGTGTGTGTGAGTGCACTTGTGGAAGTCAAAGGAAAGTTGGCTCGAGTTGGTTCTCTTCTGCCATGCGGGGCCTAGGGATGGGATTTAAGTCTTCGGCCTTGATGGCAAGGTGCCTTGACCCACTGAAGCCATGTTGCCCGCTCTAATTATCTTAAATCTTTAAACAGTTTTAAAGTTTATTTTTATGTGTATCAGTGTTTTGCCTGTGTCTATGTATCATGTGTGTGCCTGTGCCTGAGGAGGCCAGAAGAAGGCATCAGATCCCCTGGCACTGGAGTTACAGATGGTTGTGAGCTGCCATGTGGATACTGAGAATCAAACCTAGATCCTTTGAAAGAGTAGCCAGAGAGCTCTTAACCACTGAGCCATCTCTCCAGCCCCAGTTATCTTCAATATGATGCTCATGTACAAATTTATATTAGCAACATTTCTCCTCTACATGTCCTTCTAATGAACTTGCAAAAGCGCTACCTGTCACACACACACACACACACACACATCGTTTGTATAGTGTTGTATGTTTCTTTTTGTTATTTTGTTATTTTGTTTTTCAAGACAGGTTTCTCTGTGTAGCTTTGCGCCGTTCCTGGATCTCGCTCTGTAGACCAGGCTGGCCTCGAACTCACAAAGATCCGCCTGCCTCTGCCTCCCGAGGGCTGGATCAAAGGCATGAGCCACCCCCCCCCCCCCCCGTGTTGTATGTTTTTTGCATAACTAAAGATAATACTGAATTATAACTTAGTCTGACTTAGTTAAGAATTTAAGGGGCTATAGAGAAGGCTTAGAGGTTAAGGGCACTTATTGCTCTTGCAGAGGACCCAGGTTAAGTGCAGTTAACCACACGGTGTCCTCATAATTTGAGTTCCAGGGGATACAACACCCTTTTCTTTTGGTTTTTTGAGACAGGATTTCTCTGTATAGCTTTGCACCTTTCCTGGAACTCACTTGGTAGCCCAGGCTGGCCTTGAACTCACAGAGATCCTCCTGGCTCTGCCTCCCGAGTGCTGGGATTAAAGACGTGCGCCGCCACCACCCAGCACAACACCCTTTTCTGATCTCCAGCATTAGTCATGTATGTGGTGTACATAACCTATATGCAGAAGAAACACTCCTACATATAAAATGAATAAATCATAAAAATAATTTGAAAGTAATGTTTAGCTTGCTACTGTCTTGTGCTCAAATTTCAAATATCTTGTAAATCTTTGTAAAGTGGAGTAACAGAAAGGTATTAAAATTAAGACTATAATACATAAAAGCTGGGCATGATGGTTCATACCTTTTAAAAAATTATTATTTATTTTATATGTGTGGGTGTTTTGCCTGCATGTATGTCTGTGCAGCATGTGTATTCAGTGCCTGTAGAATCCAGAAGAAGGCATCAGATCCCCAAGTTACGTTGTGAGCTGCCATATGGGTGCTGGGAATCGAACCAGGGTCCTATGGAAGAGCAACAAGTGCTCTTGACCCCTGAGCTATCTCCCCAGCCCCAGTGGCTCATATCTTTAATCTCAGCACTTTGGAAGCTTAGCTAGGAGAATCACTGAGTTCATCTGCAGCCTGGGCTACAGTAGCATTTCTGGTCAGCTTGTGCTAGAGCGAGAACATGGCTTATAAACAAACCAGATTGTATCACACATAGAAATTGTGTTACTTTCCAAATGGATGGAGAACAGAATTGGGTGTTTAATGGGTGGGTTATTTAATAGGTATTGCTCGAAAATTAATAGTTGGTTAGTGACTTTTTAGAAACAGGATCCAATGTATACTGCTTACAAAAATAAGCGTTAGATTTCAAAGTAATTTTAGAAACTCTGAAGGAATATAGGGATGAAAATTTTATGAATCTCAAGTGAGAATGGCCTTTTTTAGCATGTAACCACTAAAGAGTAAACAGCAAAGAAAACATTACTTAAACAGTCAGTCTTGTTTGGTAAATACATTGAACACTGAAACAATTGGCAACTGGAAACATTTCAAGATAACCTTAAGTATCCGTGGGGTTAAAGAGCCCCTAAGGAAGGGTGTGGGCTGTAACTAAGTTCTAAGAATGCTTGTCCAGCATCACGACCCCGGCTTTGGTTGCCAAAAACCAACTAAGATTGGGCATAGTAGCTCACACTTGTGGTCTAAGCATCCAGGAGGAGGGAGAGGCAGAAGGATCAGCAGTTCAAGGTTTATTCCCCCCCCCCCCCCCAAAATCCTTAAGGATTAGTTCATATCATTTTCCGGTTACAAAACTGGTGATGATGAAAGTTTATTGAGAATGTATACTATTTAATATTTGATTATGCCTCAAAAACCATAAAAAAATGGGGTCTTAATACAAGAGGTGATTCCTTTCTGCGTGCTAAATAAGCAGAGATTAAAGAAATGAAAAAAAAAACAAAACCTCAGTTCTTAGACATTCTAATACTGAATAGAACAAATGGTTACAAACTTTATGGAGGAAAGTAGGTAATATAAGGAAAAGAATATATTTTTGTAATTTTTTTTTTTTTGTTTATGTTTCTTTTTTTTTTCTTTTGGTTTTTTTTGAGACAGAGTTTCTCTGTGTAGCTTTGCGCCTTTCCTGGAACTTGCTTTGGAGACCAAGCTGGCCTCGAACTCACAGAGATCCGCCTGCCTCTCCCTCCCGAGTGCTGGGATTAAAGGCGTGCGCCACCACCGCCCGGCCATTTTTATAATTTTTAAACTGTTTTCGAAATTCATCCAAGGAAATCATGACTGCAGATTTGTACTTCAGTATATATTGAGTACCTGCCACCCTCAGTTCAGTGGTTGGAATCTAGCAGCGAGGATCCTACCTAAGTGTACCCTACACTTGAAGGGATAGATAAACATGTACAGAAACAATAAGAACAGTTAGGATTTGGTCACTGCTATTAAGGACATCAGCAGATATTGTGGTAGTTACACTGGCAGTGTCCTGCCTGAGTCAGAAGACCAGGGGAGACTCGCTGTGTGAAGTAGTGCTGTGTCCTAGGTGTTCTTTGACGCCTTCTGTCTGCTAGAATGTTCTGATACTAGCATCCTAAGTATCAGAATTTATACTGGTTTAAGTTCGTTAGCTCAGACACCAGAAACTTCACTTTAGTTCCCAAACCCACTTTTTGAAGGATAATTACCGAAACAGCTTGTTAGTAGCAGAGTAAAGCTAATAGGTCTCACGAATGTCTGAACCAGTTCTGTTAGTAACAGTCCAAAGAGAGCTAAATTGTCCGTCACAGAAAGAGGAAGAACACACAGGAAGATCACCTCCCCCTTCAAAACAAACGTCTCCGGCAATATTGAGTGTCCAAAGCCACTGGCTACTTTTAGTTTATGTGTATGAGTGTTTTGCTCGTGTGTGTGTGTGTGTGTGTGTGTGTGTGTGTGTGTGTGTGTGTGTGTGTGTGTGTGTGTACACCACCCGTGTGCTTGGTGCCCTTGGAGGTCAGAGGAGGGTGTTGGATCCCCGGAACTGGAGTGACAGAGGGGGAGAGCTGCCGTGTGGGTGCTGATCTTAGCCACTCAGCCATTTCTCCTAGACCATATATAGTGGGAGCCGTATTCTGGACTTGGCAGTTTATGGTAGTAAATATCCAGGGTATGAAATGGGTTTATTTGAAGATTTCAGATTTACTTCAAAGTCGGTGTGGCACACACCTGTAATCCCAGCACTTGGGAGGCAGAGGCAAGTGGACTTTGAGGGTGTCCTGGTTCTACATATCACGTACCAGGCCAGCTGAGGCTAACCCTGTTTCCAAAAACAAAGCAAAATATCAAATTTTATTTCAACCTTTTAAATACTGGTCCTTAAAGAAAATAGTACATTGACCAGGAATGTCCAGAACCTTAATGGGCTTTCCCAAGAAGGTCTCTTACACAGGATAGGAAAGGAGAGGTTTCGTGTATGTCCCTTTCCCCAGAAAAGCTGGTTTCTATGTACTTATCTGTAAAGTAATGCCAGGAAAGCAGAACATAGTAAGCTGGGTAACACATGGCTAAGGGGTCCCCAGCTTCTGAGTAAACTTGTGTGTGTGTGTGTGTGTGTGTGTGTGTGTGTGTGTGTGTGTGTGTGAGAGAGAGAGAGAGAGTGAGAGAGAGAGAGAGAGAGAGAGTGCTCAATGTGTGAGTGTGATATACCTTAGGATGGCCTTGAACTCCGGATCCTCTTGCTTCTACTTCCTGAGTGCTTGGGACTGTAGGTGTGAACTACATCGCCTGCTTTGAATTGTAACTTCTGATGTCTGTTTTAAATATTCTTGAATTCATTTTTTATGAAATTGATAAAATTTGGAGCCATTCATTAACTCTTAGAATATATGTGCATGTTTAGGCAACATTTTTACTTTTTATATGAAAAAATTCATATTAAACTTATTAGGGCATTTTTTGTCCTTTGAAAAAGTTGTGCAATATTTCAAAATGTGAACAGTAAAACCACTCAATTCCTTTTTAGAAGTCAATGAAAGGATTCTATTTTGCAAAGCTGTACTATGAAGCTAAAGAATATGATCTTGCTAAAAAGTAAGTACCACCTGGAAATAGGTTTTAATTTTTCATCCTTGTAATAGGAAGAACTGCTAGAGAATACATTTTTATTTAAGTGTGTCCTGGTATAAGGGATTTATCGCTCTGAGACACTTGTTAGATAGAACCTCTAATGAGTATTTCTTACCTATTTGTATCTTCTGTTTATATCTAGTGCAGAATTATTTGTCTTAAAACACTGTTTCTAAAATTGCCCTTGGGTAGCATGAAAGAGATCATTTCTGTATGTTGATTTCTTCCTGGTTAAATGTCTGGTGCTTCAGTTAGCTGGAGAGAAGCAACAAGCACAGACTTCATGTGGCCAGGAAAGAGCCAGCCTGACAGCTCAGTAGTTGCTGTCTTACTGCCCAGACAGGAGACTGGCTGGTTCTACTTTCCTTACTGGGAGTAGCTTAGAGGAGGAAGTTAAAAGGGATACAGATTATCAAAAGCAGTGATGGGAATTGGGGACAGTGAGAAAGGCTGGAACCCTGGTTTTCCTAGACAGTTCTAGAATCACATTTAGTCATTTGTCTCTGGATTTTATGTATGAGCAGGGCCTCTGGGTCTCGCCAGAGCAGCCTCTCCCCGGGGGTGGGGTGGGGTGGGGTGTGTCGCGTCCGGTAATATCTTCTGTTGGCTGCAGCACTGAGGTGGTTAACTGTTGTTCTTGTTAATTTGTTTTCTTCCTTAGTTTTGGTCTCTCACATTGTTAACTAACGCACCTAGACGATAGCTTATTTTTGTCATTACTTGATTTAATATTGCTTGACACAAGAAATAGAAATTAGGGGCTGGTGAGATGTCTTAGGGGTTAAAGGAGCTTGCCACCAGCCTGATGACCTCAGCTGGGCTCTTGAAACCCATATGGTAGAAGGAGAGAACCAATTACAAATTGTCCCCCGACTTCCATGTGTCCACCACAGTATCCACATTCCCTCCCAAGTGAAGGATGGAAAAAGAAGAGAATTAGTTCTGTTTGGTTAGTCAAGTCAATTTTTCTTCTCAGATTTGACTGAGTATAGTACTTAGAGAGGATTTTCTTGTTTAAAAGGTAAATATACTCTCTTTGTTTGGGAAACTTTTAGTGTTATACATTCACTCTTTAAAATTTTGCATTGCAGTTTGTAGATTATAATCATTTTGCTTATTTTTATGTGAAACTATTTAGTGCTTTAACTAAATGATCAGGAAGAAAAAACAGTTTATGCATTCATTTCTTGTAGGTAGCAGAAGAAAAATCATTTGGCAAATGTAGCACTTTCTAGTAATGAGGGCCGGAGAGATGACTTTATTGGTTAAGAGTACTCAGCTGCTCCTGCAGAGGACAAGTAAATACATCTTGAGTAAAATTGTAAAATGAGTAAATATGTTGTTAGCTCTGTCTGATTGTTCGCTGCTTTGCAGTGACTATTTTGGGACTCCATGTTAAATAAACAATAGTAGCCGGTAATTGAACTACAATAGACTAATTGGATGGTTGCTTTTTTTAGGATGTACTCTTCTGTCAGTATTTCAGTAGTGTTGTAAGTTTAATGATCTGAAGATTAATTTTGTATTTTAAAACATGTTTAATCTATTATTCTTGTATTTTAAAACAGATACATTTCTACATATATTAATGTGCAAGAGAGGGACCCTAAAGCCCACAGATTTTTGGGTCTTCTTTATGAAGTAGAAGACAACACAGACAAAGCTGTTGAATGTTACAAGGTAATTATAGGGTTACAGTGTAGCCTGTGTGAGGCTGGAGAGCTGGCTCAGCAGTGAGGAGCGTGGGCTGCTCTTCCAGAGAACCTGGGGTTCATTCCCAGCACCCACAAGGTGGCATACAGCCATTTTAATTCCTGTTCCAAGGGATCTGATGTCCTCTTCTGGCCTCCCTGGACACCAGGCCCACTGTGTACCTGCATGGTACACAGACATACATGCAGGCTAAAAACTGGTACATATTTTAAAAAAAGTATAACCTTTGCACAACCTTACAGGTGATGCCCATGGTATATAATAAATAATTCATATTAATTTTATCAGTGTAGTGAAAATAAGCATTAATACTATTAAGTGGCTTAGCTTGGAACACATTTAAAATTTTGAATATTTAAGCCACATAAAATTTAAGTGTTGACTGGGGAGATGACCCAGCTGGTAAAGATGCCCGAGCCTGATCACCTGAGTTTGATTCCTGCAACCTACAAGGTGGAAAGAGGGAGTGTCCTATGACTTCAAGTGGTGTGCCCTGGTACAGGAGTACCTACAACCCTGGAAACAAAGTAAATAAAAATGTAACTAAGGAAAATCCGAAAATGGTCAGAGAGAATGATCTCATGCAGTTTTAAAAAATTTGCCCAAGTAATGCAAAATTTATTTGATTTACTGTCACAAAAATTTGTTTTTGTTTTGTCTTTTGAGGGCATTTTATATAGTACTGGGTGTTCTAGAACTTGCTGTGTAGACCAAGCTAGCCTCAGACTCACAGAGATCCTCCTGAGTGCTGAGATGAAAGGTGTCTGATACCACATCCTCTCCATGAAGAATATTGATGCTTTAACAGCTTTCAAATAAGGTCGTTTAGGAATAGGGTTTTTAAAGCTGTGCAGGTTAAGAGTGCTTACTGCTCTTGTACTGAGCTCAGTTCCCATCACCCACATGGAACAGCTTGCAGCTACCTGTAATTCAAGTTCTAGGGGAACTGACACCTTCTTTGGCCTCCTTTGAGTATCTACATTCATGTACATGCATATGTGCACACAACCGGTACACATACATATCATTAAATTTTTTTTAAATCTTTGAAAATAGGAAAATACTATTTAATATATATAGTAATTTTTTTAGATGATTGTATGTACTTCTACCTCTGTACAATTTATAATTTCTGTTTTTGATATTTTTTTTCCTGTCATCAGCGTTCAGTGGAATTAAACCCAACACAAAAAGATCTTGTGTTAAAGATTGCAGAATTGCTTTGTAAAAATGACGTGACAGATGGAAGAGCAAAATACTGGGTTGAAAGAGCAGCCAAACTTTTCCCAGGAAGTCCTGCTGTTTATAAGCTAAAGGTAAAGTCACAATCCAAGCAACATACAAATGGCGAAAACTAAGATGCAACCATTTTTAGTACTTTGAAGTACTAAAATGAAGTACTTAAATATTTTTCAGTAATAAACTTAACAGAGGGGCACATTCATGCTTTCTTTAATAATCTTTAAATAATTCCTTTAAAACCTTTCTGAGTGTTGTCTTACTAGGCAGCATAATACTTTACAAATGATATCTCAGTTACTCTCCTGGAATAATATTTTAGTGATTTTTTTTTTTTTTACAGTTTCATCATTTTGTACAGTGTAGTTGGTATGGTAGAGTGTATCATTTTGTGATTAATGGAGATGAGATTTGTGTGTGTGCATGTGTGTAGCTAAGGTAAATGAAATTCTGGCATAAAATTTTGCTTTGTTACATAATTATGTACAGGTTGAAAGCTTAAAACGACTAGAAAGAAATGTGTTCTAGCTTGTCATGGCAGTGTATGTCTTTGGTCCCAGCACTTGGCAAGCAGAGGAGTGTGTGTAGATCTTTGTGATTCCAAGCCTAGCCTGGTAACAGCAAGTTTCAAGCCAGCCAAGGCTATGTAATGTGACTTTGTCTCAGAACTGCAGAAAGAAATGTGTTCTAAAAACTGGAAATGTGAGGTTTTCAACAGAAAATAAAAAGACAGTTTATTCAGAATAATTACTAAAAATGTTAGAAAATTCATGTTTCTATTTTGTTTGTGTGGTTTGTTTGAGGGAAGTCCAGGCTGGCCCCTAGTTCTGGGATTATAAGGGCGCATTACTATACCCAGCTTTGACTGTTACATTTTTTTGTTTTTGACAGTCTTACTTATGTATCCTAGACTGGCCCCAAACTCATGGCCCTCCTGTCTAAGCCTCCAGAGTACTAGGATTAAAAGTGTGCCGCTTGTTATTCTTTACTGAGTATAGACAGCTCACTAAGCAACTCTTGGAGAAAATATTTCATGTATAGATATAGATATATGCATACATTGTACAAGATTAAATGAACTATAAATGCATATATATATATATAATTTTTTTAAAGCTGGTTCCTTTTAATACTATTATATATGCTTTTTTGTTTTCCACCCCACCCCCACCCCCTGGAGACAGGATTTCTCTGTATAGCTCTGGTTGTCCTGGAACTCTCATTGTAGACCAGGCTGCCTCAGACTCAAGAGATCCACCTACCTCTGCCTCCTGAGTGCTGGGATTAAAAGTGTGTGCCACTATGCTGCTACATGTTTCTTTAGAAGTTTTAACACTTTTTCACTTAATTTGAAAGAGATACCATAACGTTCCGTTAAAATACTTTTTTTTTTTTTCGACTTTTTTTTCGACTTTTTTTTTTTTTAAAATTTAGTATTTCTTATATAATCAAAGGCCAGGGCTGCTTTTTGCAGATAAAAGAAACTAGCCCTAAGTGTTTGGAAATGACCCAGAAGGAGAGAGATTGATGGAGGAGGTTAGGAAATACATCGATTGCTACTGGAGGGTTTGGGGTTTGGAAGGCAAAGGTAGAAGATGAGTTTGTAGGTAAAGTAAACTCGAGTTTATATGTCAGGAGAGCTTCAGCTTCCTCAGTGAAGGTAAGTCAGGGTCATAGGTTGAAAATCAGAGGTGAAGGAAGATGTGGTCTTTTTAGGGAGTAGAGAATAAGCATTTATTAGAAGTAAAATAGTACTTTATTCCAGGTAATACTAGTTTGAGGTGTGAGATCATGAAAGTCGTATCAGCCTGGATTTGAAATTTCCTAAATCCCAGTATGCCCTACCTCCAGTTTCAATTGTTTATGTGTCAGCACCTCGAGAATGGTAGAGATCCTCATAGGAAAGATAAAGGGAATTAGGTAAAGGGATTTGTGCAAACAAGCAGTAATCGAGAATATTAAGAATCACTGCATTTTAGCTTGATGGAAAAGAAAGTAAATTCATTCATTTATATCTTGGCAATATAAACGTGCTGAAAGAGCTTTTCCTAGATGTGGCACTGAAGGTATTTGAGCCTCCAGTGAAGTGGAAGAACACATGGCCAGAGGTGGAGTGATCAAATAACAGACTTTGAAGACTTGTATCAATGACAAATGTCTTGATTTTAGAAGTGAAGCATTTATCACCATGCATGAGATGATTAGAGAACTGAGTAACTGAGCTACTACGTATTTAGTGTTAGGTTCCGTTTGCTAATTACAATGATAGTTGTTAGGGATGGAAAAGTACTCCCCCCAGAATTACAAAAAGTGTGGGAGAACATGTGATTTGGGGAGTGAAGAAACAGTCAATCCCAGCTACGAGAGGAAGCTGTTTTGAGGAGCTGGTGAGGGCTCTTATGATAACTCTGTTCATTTAATATCAAGAGGGGAAACTGTGTTGAGAAGATTATGAGGATAGCAGGACAGTGTGAGATATTGGGCTTTAGTGATTGAGTCACATTCTGTGAGATGCAGAACATGCAGGTGAGGATCCTGGTGGTAAGGATTGATTGGGTAGGCCTGGGCTTTTGGTTGTGACAGGTATAAAGGGATGTGAAGCAGTAATAAATAGTCTTAACTAGTCTCTGAGGTGAATATGGACAATCACAGCCTCTGTAGTAGTCAAATGCTCCTTTGCACATAAAGTTGTTAACATCTGGAAATAACTGTGAAGGAGTTAATACTATGTATGGGATGATACCTATGTAGTGTACCTTTCTAGAGCTGGTCATAGTCGAAGGTTATGTATGGACCAATGGCTTATGTAAAATTGTATAGCTATTACCTAGCATTTAATGGCTTTTCTCCCAAATAGGAACAGCTTTTAGATTGTAAAGGTGAAGATGGATGGAATAAACTTTTTGACTTGATTCAGTCAGAGCTTTATGCAAGACCTGATGATGTTCATGTGAATATCCGACTAGTAGAGCTTTATCGTTCAAATAAAAGATTGAAGGATGCTGTGGCCCACTGCCATGAGGCAGAGAGGAAAACAGCTTTACGTTCAAGTTTAGAATGGAATTCATGTGTTGTACAGACTCTTAAGGTAGGTGAAAGCTATTTCTCTGCATTTCTAGATGGGTGGTTGCTATACATTTCTTCATATTTAAATGTTTTCCAACATTTAAATTTCTTACATTGATAGAGCACAACTATAAAATGAAATTTTTGCCAAGCTCAAGTTAAATGGATAGATTGGGAGAATAAGTTTGGTGTGATTCTTTCTGTGTGTATTTGGTGTTTTTATTTATAAAGCTAGTGTAAAAGTTGTCATTTCTACACAGTTGTAGTAAGAATGGGCCAAGGAATTTGTAGGCATACAGTGGTCAGTTTCTCAAAATCTGTTCAAGTTTTCTAACTTACTGTGTTTTTCTAAACAATAGGAGTATCTGGAGTCTCTGCAGGGTTTGGATTCTGACAAAAGTACTTGGAGAGCAACCACTAAAGACTTGCTCGTAGCCTACGCTAACCTTATGCTGCTTACACTTTCCACCAGAGATGTGCAGGAGAGCAGAGAACTACTGGAAAGGTAGGTTGATGTTGGGAGAGTGTGAATGTGCCTAGGAACACACGGAGCCAATGACAGATTTTCTTTTTTGCAATAATTGGTCTAGGTTTCTTTACATCATTAGCATTCCTCATATTTACCTATGTTGATAAAATAAAGCACTTGGAAGAATATTACTTTTATGGGAGTGTTACATAATTATATGCAACTTATTTTTAGAGAATTGGATTTTTTTTTGTAATTTTAAAATTACATTGTCTTATGTATGTGGTGTCACATATCATAGTGCATGTCAGAGGATAACTTAGTTCTGTTTTTATGGGTCCTGGGGAATGAGCTTATCAGACTTTGCTATAAATGCCTTTACCTTCTGACTTATATTGCCCTCCCTAGAAAATTCTTACAGTACCTCTATTAAAATTAGCCTTCCAACTTAATATTTTGTTTTGGTATGCTTAATAGTACAACATCAAAATGAATGGTGTTGTGTATCACATTTTATTTATTTATTTATTTATTTATTTATTTATATTTTTATTTTTTTTTGAGACAGGGTTTCTCTGTAGTTTTGGTGCCTGTCCTGGATCTCACTCTGTAGACCAGGCTGGCTTCGAACTCACAGAGATCTTCCTGGCTCTGCCCCACCCCCGAGTGCTGGGACTAAAGGAGCATGCACCACCGCTAGGCCACATTTTATTTTTAATGTGATAATTTTGAGTAAAAACCATGTAACAAAGTTCTTTGTTGTTCAGTTGCCAGGTTCAGACTTGCTAGTATAAGCATTTAGTATCACTACTATTTCAGAAAACATTGTTTTTGCTTAGGAACAAAGTAATTCAAATATAATGAATAAACTTTCTCTCTCTCTCTCACTTTTTTTTTTTTTTTTTTTGGTTTTATGAGAGTAACATTCCTGGCTGTTCTGGAACTCACAGAGATCTGCCTGCCTCTGCCTCCTGAGTGCTGGGATTAAAGGTGTGTCCCAGCACTGCCTGGCTTTTTTTTTTTTTAAAAGACCAAATTTCATATTATAAAAACATCACTTGGATTTGTATAGGGACGGGCTGATAGGAGTTTATGGGCCAAATATGAATGACTTCTTGAAGATTGGCTAGGTAGTGGTGGGCTTATGCCTTTAGTCCCAGCACTCGGGAGGCAGAGGCAGGCAGAATTTGAGGCCAGCCTATACTACAGAGCGAGTTCCGGGATGACCAGGGCTACACAGAAAAACCCTTGTCTTGAAAAGCCCCCCCACCCAAAAAAAAGGGATTGTTGGGTCTTTGTGGATTGGGAGGCAGAAGCAAGAGGATCTCTGAGTTTGAGGCCAGCCTGGTCTACAGTTCCAGGACAGCCAGGGCTACACAGAGAAACCCTGTTTTGAAAAGCGCCCCCACCCAAAAAAAACCCATCTTAACAAAAACAAAAATAAACTGAAAGTAAAGGGTTGTTGAAAAATAATTAATGAAAGCAGATAAGCTCATAACAATAACATTGTTTATGAAAAATAAGAGTTTTTTAAGCAACAGAGCTTGAGAAAATGAGGTATTGGTTTACATTTTTGTAATCTTAATTGAACACAACTAGATTCTCAACTATGTCATTCTGTATGTTGTTTCCTATGTTGAAGTCTCTGAAAAAAATTCATTTATATATGTGTGAGAAAATGAGTATAAAGAGCAAAGCGTTTCTTGTTTCTTAATATTACTACAAAATAGGTTTAAGCTTAGGGATACCCCAAGAGGTCTTGAGAATCCATAGAAATCCTCAGACATATTTGCCAGGAAATCTGTTGCTCTGATTTCTTTGATAAGCTGCTTTAGAGTAATCCTTTACACAGTGGTAGGCTTCTAGAGATTAATCATTAGATTTCAAAATGTTAATTAGAATATAAAGTGAAAATAATTTATGAACTGGGTTTTGTCCTCATTTACTGTTAAATATTCATATTTTATCAGTGTTCATTTGAATTGTGTCTTTTTTGTGATTAATAGCTATTTTGGAGTAGGATATCATTTAAGACTGAAGTATTGTAACTGCTGGATGAAAATTCCCACTAGTGTTTGATCTGTGATTAACCTCTAGGCTGCCTCATCTATGAAGGGTAATAGGAGTGTGAATGTGGAGGATGAAGTTTAAAATAAGCCTTAGTAATTTGTTTCGAATTCAGTTATAAAACTGATTAGTCACAGGTAGTAAGTGTAGAGTACCTGTTTATGCTTTTAATCTTACAGTTTTGATAGTGCTCTTCTGTCTGTGAAATCTTCTGTTGGTGGAAATGATGAGCTGTCAGCTACTTTCCTAGAAACTAAAGGCCATTTCTACATGCATGTTGGCTCTCTGCTTCTGAAGATGGGTCAGCACAGCGACATCCAATGGCGAGCTCTCTCTGAGCTGGCTGCATTGTGCTATCTCATAGCATTTCAGGTAAGCCTTTCCAGTTTTTGAGGCACCTGTCATTTCAGAAAGACTTTCTTGTGTTTCTCATAGAGGTACGACGCCACAGTTGATAATAAAAGTATGTGAGTAAACATTGTGTTAAAATTAAGATAAAAGTCAGTCTGATGAATAACTGTAACGAGGTAAACAGACTGTTTAGGCTGGTGAAGCTGGGGTGTTGATGCAGTCTTGTGGACAGTCTATATTGGGCTTACTTATTTGGAGACCATTTTGAGGAGTTTGATCTATAAGCTTGACCATATCCAGGAACATAGTATTAAAGATGAAGTGTTTTGCTTACATGTATGTCTGTATGAGGGTGTCGAATCCCTTGGAACTAGAGTTACAGACAGTTGAGAGCTGTCATGTGGGTGCTGGAAATTGAAACCAGATCCTCAAGAACAGCCAGTGCTCTGAACCACTGAATCATCTCTCCAGCCCCTAAAGATGAAATTTTAAATGTGGGTCAAGGTTGATTTAAAAAGTTACCATGGCCAGATATCCTCCCTCCCTCCTCTTCCCACTTCTCTTCTTCCCTCCTTCCCTTCCTCTTTGTTTCCACCTCCCTCTTCCCCATATCTACCCCTGCTCCTTGCTCCTATCTTCACTTTCTGTCCTCTTTCTCCTTCCTCCCCCTCTCCATCTCTGTTTCTTTTGACAGTCTTTTTTATTTTATTGAAAATATTTTTTATACAATATATTCTGATTACACTTCCCCTCCCTACTCTTCCCAGGTCCTCCCTATCTTCCTTCCCATCTTGATCCACACACTTTCTGTCTTTATTAGAAAGCAAACAGGCATCTAAGGAATAATAGTAAGATAAAACAAAAACATTGGAATATGATAAAACCAAGTGAAAAAGAGCCAAAGAAAAAGCATAAGAAACATGTATAAATGTGGAGACACACATTTGCACACTTAGGAATCCCCAGCTGGAAGCCATTATATATATATATATATATGCAAAGGACCTGTAAGGTAGGAAAAGAAACAAAAAACTGCTCTGACTTACTATTACAAGATAAAGATCCTCCAAAGATGCTCTGGGGTTTCTCTAGTGCCTACTGTCGGGCATGGGGCCTACCCTTAACAGCAGTTTGTTTTGCTGAGTGGTGGTAGGTAGCCTTTAATCCCAGCACTTAGGAGGTAGATCTGAGTTTGAGGACAGCCAGGGCTACACAGAGAAACCCTGTCTTGGAAAGGGGGAAAAAGTGGTTTGTTTCTCCAGTGAGATTCCCTTGGAGGAAACTAATTTTTCATTTGCAAATAAGTGAGTCAATTGAAGATAGCTTCTGGCTCAGGAATGGGGTGTTTGCCCACTCTCGGATCTAGGATCCTATATGGTGCAGACCCATGCAGGCCCGTGCATGTATCACAGTCTCTGAGTTCATGTGTGCACCAATCCTGTTGTGTCTAGAAGGCCTTGATTCATTCGTTACATCTGGCTCTTATATTCTTTTTGACTCCTCTTCCGAAGAGTTCCGAGTCCTGAGGGAAGAGATTTGATGGAGACATCTCTTTTGTTCCTAGGTCTTTGACTCACTGTATGTTGTCTGGCTGTGGGTCTCTGTGTTTGTTCCTATCTGCTGTAGAAGATGGCTTCTCTGTTAGTAGAGCCATGCAAGGAAGGATCTATGAGTATAGCAAAATGTTGTTAGGAGTCATTTTATTGCACTATTTCTTTAGCAGAACAGTAGGATTTGTTTTTTTCCTAGGTCATTGGCCTATTTAATCTCAGGTTTTTGGCTCCCCAAGCAGCATTGGGCATGGGTCCAACTCAAGGAGTGGGATTAAGTCACATCAGGTATTGGGTAGTCACTCCCACCAGCTTTGAGCCACTGCTGCACCAGTGCATCCGGCAGGCAGGCAGGTCACCACCGTAGATGGAAGGGTTTGCGACTGCATTGGTGTTTACTGTTCTCCTTAGGTAGTGTGAAGAGTATCTTCCAGTACCGTGAATATCAGTCCATAGGGTGAAGGCTCTAGTTAGGCACCAGCTCGCCATCTCCATGTTCATTGGGTTGTAGGTGTTTGACAAGATCTTGTATAGCCCTGATGTCCTTGGAAGTCCATGTGTAGCCCAGGCAGGCCTTGAACTCACAGCAGGTTCTTCAGCTGTATCTACTGTACACTAATAAAAATAATCTTTGTACTGTTTTTTTTTTTTTTATAGATTACATGAATCTCTAGCTTGACAGCTGTTTTCCAATTAAATTTAATCATTAAGTGGCCAATATTTAAAAATAGTATGGAAAGGAACATCTGACTGTTAGAAATATGACTGTCATTGAATTATATTATTTTTATTTTAAAATTGTCAGATTCCAAGACCAAAGGTTAAATTAATAAAAGGAGAAGCTGGACAAAATCTATTGGAAATGATGGCCCATGATCGACTTAGCCAGTCAGGTAACAATAATATTTTAACTGATTATATCCTAAAATGGCCAAAACTTAAAAACATTTGTTATGTGTGTTTTATTCGTGTGTGTATGAGTTGTGTGTGCACTCACTCATAGTGCACCCATACTGTAATCACTTGGGAGTTGATTCTTCTACCATGTGGGCTCTGGGGATTGAATTTAGGTCCTCAGGCTTGGTGGCAAGTGCCCTTAACTGAACAGCTGAGCCATCTTCCCATTCCAAGATCTGAACTTTTACTAGGCTTCTTAGGTTAAAGCCTTCCTAGTATCCAGAGGTAATCTTTCATAATTACTTGTTATTTTTGCCATATTAGATAAAGGTAGTAGGCATGGCAGGGATTAGGAAAAAAAAACATTATATGGGGGAGTGGGTGAGGACTGAACCTGGTAGGCAAGCACTCTACCACTGAGTTAAACCCAATTCCCATTGCATCCTTTAAAATAAGAGCCTACTTAACTTAGCTTCCCAGTGGAGATAACCTCTCTCTCTAGGTGCTAGAACATTCATCTTGGGTGTGTAAACACAATGACCATTTAACACCACTGCTTGTAAACAACTGCTGTATGGGGATGGAGTCTTTAATTGCCTAAATGGAATTACTTAAAATGTAGGTTTTTTTTTGTGAATATGTATTTCCCAAAGTATGTTTTTAAAGGTTCATCATTCATGGTGTAGTATATAATAGTACTTAATGCAAGCAGTGGCATGAAGCAAATCCTTGTTTTATTTAAATTAATTTATTTATTTTATGTGTATTAGTGCTTTATTTTCATGTTTGCCTGCTTGTCAGAAGAGGGCATCAGATCCCATTATAGATGGTTGTGAGCCATCATGTGGTTGGTGGAAATTGAACTGAGGACCCATGGAAGAGCAGCCAGTTCTCTCTCTTTTTTGTTTTTCTTTTCTTTTCTTTTCTTTTTTTTTTTTTTTCTGTGAGACAGGGTTTCTCTGTGTAGAGCCTGTCCTGGAACTTGCTCTGTAGACCAGGCTGGCCTTGAACTCTCAGAGATCCGCCTGGCTCTGCCTCTCAAGTGCTGGGATTAAAGGCGTGCGCCACCACTGCTGGGCCTGGCAGCTAGTGCTCTTAACCACCGAGACATCTATCTCTCCAGCCCTTGAAACAAATCATTGCTCCAAACTTATGGAATAAATAATTTCTATCAGTCGAGCCTGGAAATAGGCACTTCCTTAAAACTGCTTAAAAACAGCGAGACTCTGAAAAGCCAGTTTTACCCATCATCGAGTCAGATCAGAGTATTAGGGCACGGTCTTGCTGTTCTCTGAGGGGCACTTAAATCCTATACTTCTCTAAAACACTAATTCCTGCAGCATTTTTTATGCATTTTGTCTCCTCCCCTTTGTTTTACTTTATGTAGACACAGATACTGTGAAACCTGAGTTCTGTTTGTTTTCTATATAAAATACCATCTTTGTTGACCATCTGTGATTCAGGGGCTAGAAAACGAAGTCTGAGATAACCGTGTTGTTTCCTTCCTGGGGGTTTCAGTGCAATGATTAAGAGACAACGGGGTAAATAAAGTTGGTGTTTCATCATAAGATGATGGAAATATTTTGTTTTTCAGGGCACATGTTGCTAAATTTAAGTCGTGGCAAGCAAGACTTTTTAAAGGAGGTTGTGGAATCTTTCGCTAATAAAAGTGGCCAGTCTGCTCTCTGTGATGCTCTGTTTTCTAGCCCATCATCCAAGGATAGATCTTTCCTTGGTAATGATGATATTGGAAACCTTGATGGACAAGTACCAGACCCTGAAGACTTGGCTAGATATGATACTGGTAAGTTGTTGTCTTTTCCAAAGGAAATATTCTTCATTGTAATTCATTTATACCAGGAAGGCACAGTCTCAATATTTTATTGAATTCTTCCTAGGTTTGTTTTGTCAGGAGATGAAAGTTAAAGAGTATGAGTGTAGATGACACATAACTTTTCTTTGAAATTGCTATTTATATTATATATGTCTTGCTTCTTTTGTGAATTTTCTATCCTATAGTATGTATGTATGTACATATGTACATATGTATGTATTTTTGTTTGATACTTTGTATTATTCAGCTTCCAATTTGTTTACAGTTTTTTTTTTTTTTTTGGTACTATTAATACAATAATGCTGAGACCTTTTTATTTAAACAGGGTCTTTTTGTTTTGTTTTGAGACACAGTCTCACTATGTAGTCTTGCTTGGCCTGGCCTGGCCTAGAATTAGCTATGTAGACAAGATGGCCTCGAACTCAGAGATTCATCTGCCTCTGCCTCTCAAGTGCTGAGATTAAAGGTGTTCTCCACCACGCTGGCCTCATTTCGCCAGGTTTTAATGAAAGTGATATGTATGTAAGGTTCTGTTCCTGCATCTTCCCGATTGTTTTCTTCCTTGTATTTGCCATTGTCTTTCTACTTGGTGAGATTTGGCTTAATGTTGTAGGATTATTTTGTGATCTTTGTCCAGCTTTAGCGCAGTGACAGCCACCTTGCTGGAGTGAATGCGCATGTGAACAGTTGTACCATTAGCCTTTTGTCGCTGTACCCAATCACTGAACCCAGTCACTGTAGATGACCTATTCCTGCTGATCTTTTTAGTGTCCTTGTACAGCCTGAAGTACTTCATCTTTACAGATATGCAGTGACGATCCCAAAAGGGAAAAGTGTGAGAGAAGTTCATTAATAGATAGTATATATTTTAAAATTAATTCCTAACTAAATTACTGAGTCAGAGAAGTACTTACTAGCTTTGTCTCTTGCAGATTGCCAAAATGCTAGCATTTCTAGAAAACTTGGATTTTCTTTACTTCCAGAAGCCCATATGATTTTCAGTATTAAATTTCTTATAGAAGAAAAAAAATGCTTTTTGCAATGCTCATGAGTTAATATAATGGTGTTCCATTGTTACTTAATGACTCCTTATTGGAAGGAAAATCTTATCAAAATTTTTATAAAGAAGACATTATTGTTCTGTCAGATTTGTTTTATTGTTTTTTAAAATGATTGATTGATGAGTCTTATTTTTTCAGATGGCCTGGAAAGAACTTTCTCATTTACACATTTTCTTATTAAAATTTATAAAGTGTATCTGGGCGTGGTGGCACATTCCTTAAATCCCAGCACTCAGGAGGCAGAGGCAGGTGGATCTCTTGAGTTCAAGGTCACAGAGCAAGTTCCAGGACAGCTGGGGCTAAACCCAAACAAGCTGGACAGTGGTGGCATACACCTTTAGGATCTCTGTGAGTTCAAGGCCAGCCTGGTCTACAAAGTGAGCTCCAGGACTGTTACCTTGCCTTGTGGAGGAGGAGGGGGAGAAGAGGAAAGAAAAACCCAAACAAACCAAAACAAACAAAATTTATAAAGTGTGAATGTATTCAATAAAAATGTGAAATCTTTGCTATTCTATTTCTCAGTTTTGAAACAAAAGCAGCTTGTAATTAAATTTATTATTCATTCATTCATTCATTCATTCATTCATTCATTTATTTATTTATTTATTTATTTATTTATTTATTTATTTAAGATAGAGTTTCTCTGTGTAGTTTTGGTGCCTGTCCTGGATCTGATCTTACTCTGTAGACCAGGCTGGCCTCGAATTCACAGAGATCTGCCTGGCTCTGCCTCCCAAGTGCTGGGATTAAAGGCGTGTGCCACCACCGCCCCCCCTCCCCCCCCATTAAATTTAATGTTACCTTAATTGTTTAAGTTTTGGTAAACTAAAGACCCAAAGAAAATGTACTGTAGATGGTCAGTTTTTCCCCTTTGTTTCAGGTGCCATTCGAGCACATAATGGGAGTCTTCAGCACCTCACCTGGCTTGGCTTACAGTGGAATTCACTTCCTACCTTACCAGCAATTCGAAAATGGCTAAAACAGCTCTTTCATCATTTGCCTCAGGAAACCTCAAGGCTTGAAACAAATGCACCTGAATCAATATGTATTTTAGATCTTGAAGTAAGCAATGATTATAATTAATTAAATATTTTGAGTCCTTTTAATTTGTTTTTCTAACTCACTGTTTTTAAAAATAAAACAGGTATTCTTACTTGGAGTTATATATACCAGCCACTTACAGTTAAAGGAGAAGTGTAATTCTCATCACACTTCCTATCAGCCACTGTGTTTGCCACTTCCTGTCTGCAGACAACTTTGTACAGAAAGACAGAAATCCTGGTGGGATGCAGTTTGTACTCTGATTCACAGAAAGGCAGTGTAAGTACAACAATAATCCTTTAACTTATAGCCTGTGTTTTACTAGAGATTTAATTAAATTCTCATGTGAAGGTTTCATTTGTCATGTGACAGTTAGCATGTATGTTAAGTGTTGTTGAACTGCATTTCTTAAAGTAGTTCTGTTCAACTGTTTTAGACCTGGAACGTCAGCAAAATTGCGACTTCTAGTTCAGCATGAAATAAACACTCTGAGAGGCCAGGAAAAGCATGGCCTTCACCCTGCTCTACTTGTGCACTGGGCACAATGTCTTCAGAAAACAGTGAGTTCATGGAAGGGTGGTTTTCTCTCCTTTCTCTTTCTCTCCTCTCTTTCTCTCTTTCTCTTTCTCTCTCTGTCTCTCTTTCCTTTTTCTTTGTTTCAGAACATTGGCTTGCCTTGGGAGGCAGAGGCAGGCAGATCTCTGTGAGTTCAAGGCCAGTCTGGTTTATGAAGTGAGTTCTAGGAGAAACACCATTTTGGGGGTGGGGGAGAGAACATTGCCTTAAACCAAAGTGTTTTTTCATAATGTTAATGCATTTACACATAAGCAATTAGCAGTGTACTTTCTAGTACTTAGTATGTGCTATATATTAGAATAGATATAGATGTTTAGCTTTTTGAACAAGTGTTACTTCCAGGGGCAGATTTTGGTTATCTGAAAATGGCAGGTTTTGTTTTAGGGGGATTAACTATAGATGGAATGTGATAGAGGGTTTCATGTAGCCTTGAAATTGAAATAAGGCCAAGAAAGACCTTGAACTACTAATCTGATTACCTCTGCATCCCAAGTACCAAGATTACAGTTTTGTGTCAACATGCCCACTTTAAAAATGGCAGCTCGCAAAAATAAATTGGGCCAACTCATGAGTGGATGTGCCAGGCTTTTTCTTTTGGGCCACCAACTAGCTCTCAAATCATGACAAGGAGACTTATTAGTTTTGAATGTTCTGCTTAGCTTAGGCTCATTTCTGGCTAGTTTTTTTTAACTTAACCTGTTTCTCTTTATCTACATTTTTGCCTTGGGGCCTTTTACCCTTTCTTTTTGGTTTTTCGAGACAGGGTTTCTCTGTGTAGCTTTGGAGCCTGTCCTGGAACTCACTCTGTAGCTGAGGCTGACCTCGAACTCACAGAGATCCGCCTGCCTCTGCCTCCCGAGTGCTGGGATCAAAGGCGTGCGCCACCACCGCCTGGCTTACCTTTTCTTGTATAACTTACTTTCACTACTTCTCGTGTGGCTGCCTGTCTTCTGGCCCTAGGTGTATCCCACATTCTCTCCTCCCTCTCTTGTTCCTCTTGAGCCTAGACTTCTCCTATTTCTTCCCTCTGCCCTCCAGCCTCATCTGTTCTTTCTCTGCCTAGCTATTGGCCATTCAGCTCTTTATCAGACCAATCAGGTGTCTTAGGCAGGCAAGGTGAAACAAATGCAACAAATCTTTACATAATTAAACAATTATAGCATAAACAAAAGTAACACATCTTTACATTGTTAACAAAGGCAGAAACAAGTGTAACACACCTTCACATAGTTAATTCTGCAACATAATCAAATGCCTAGTTAAAATAATACTTCACAACAAGTAGAGGCAGTAACTTTTGATATTCCATTTAATTTTGATTTGAAATTTTTATTATTTCTCTAAGCTATTTATGAAGTTGTGGACTTCTCACTTTCTATTTTAGGGCAGCAGTCTTAATTCTTTTTATGATCAACGGGAATACATAGGCAGAAGTGTTCATTATTGGAGGAAAGTTTTACCATTGTTGAAGATGATCAGAAAGAAGAATAGTATTCCTGAACCTATCGATCCTCTGTTTAAACATTTCCATAGTGTGGATATTCAGGTAATAATGAACCCTAATGAATTAATTGCATATGTAATTTATACACATATAGATAGCTACTTAAGCAAAATGCCTTGCTGTTTAGTGATGGTGTTGCGTTCTAAATGATGTAGTTGACAAAATTTATGACTAATGAAATGTTAATTTTGTTTAGATAAAATCTTTGGAAATCATTTGGGCTTGAAGCAGTTTAACTAACAGTCACTAAATGTATTTAGGCATCTGAAATTGGAGACTATGAAGAAGACGCACACATAACTTTTGCTATATTGGATGCTGTTAATGGAAATATAGAAGATGCCATGACTGCTTTTGAATCTATTAAAAATGTAGTTTCTTATTGGAATCTTGCATTGGTAAGTGATACAGGAATTGAATTGAGGTTTGGTTGTTTGATTGTTTGCTTGCTTTGAAAATCTAATTCTATTTTGTGTAGATTTTTCACAGGAAAGCTGAAGACATTGAAAATGATGCCCTGTCTCCTGAAGAACAAGAAGAATGCAAAAATTATCTGAGAAAGACTAGGGACTACCTGATAAAGATTTTAGATGACAGTGATTCAAATATTTCTGTGGTTCAGAAAGTAAGTTGTTGGTTGTTGTCTGTAGTTTAGTGGTATTGATAACTGCCCGGGTTTTATAACCTTTTTTTTTTTTTTTTTGGGTTTTTCGAGACAGGGTTTCTCTGTTGTAGCTTTGGATTTTGCTGTCCTGGATTTTGCTTTGTAGACCAGGCTGGCCTCGGAACTCAAAGAGATCCGCCTGGCTCTGACTCCCGAGTACTGGGATTAAAGGCATTCACCACTACCGACTGACTTTTGATAACTCTTAAATCTTTCAGTATCCCTTATTAGATATATCAGGGCTTGTGTGTAGTGTGAATGTTTTGTTTACTTTCTCATCTTAGGTTTGGTATCTCTTAAAAATCACCACTAGCAAAAACTTGTCAGTTGGGGCTGGGAAGATTGATGTACAAGCGTGAGGGTCCAAGATTGGCTACCCAGCACTCAAGCAAATTCCAAGTGCTCATGACCACCCACCTATGATTCCCATTTTCAGGAGGTCATGATAGGCAATCCCTTGAGTAAGCTTTCTAGTTAGACTAGCTGAAGCTGCAGGTTCAATGAGAGACCATGCTTTGGTATACAAGGTTGGGAGTAATCAAAGAAAATATTTCATATCAAACTCTAGCTTCCACATGTGCATATGTGCACACATTCCTGCACATGTACATGTGAATATTAATAACATCCCCCCCCCCAAAAAAACCCCATAAAACTTAACTAAAAAATATAAAAAACCAAAACTTTGGTATCTAGATACATAGTGGTTTCTAATATAGACAGTAATTTTGTCATTTTGGCATGTAATCAAAATGAATATGATAACTAGTTCTTAATGAATTTTGGTGAAGTGAATCAGTATTTTTTGTTTGCTGTGAACTAGCTGTCAGCAGTTCACACTCATACTGATTTTGTTTAGCTTTCCTTCTGAGTATTTTGTTTATTAACTTTATTGCTGCTCTTAGATTAGGGTTTATATTGTATGGTACATTTCAGCATCTATATTTCACTCTACTCAAAATATCTTAGAAGGATTGGTAACTTTGTCCATATGGAAAAGCTTCCTAAGTACACTTACAGAGGTAATAGAAACTACTTTAGATTCTGCAATGCATTTGTATATATAACTTAAGATGTATTAAAATGCTTGTTAAAATGTCTGTGGTGTACATATGTAGTCTTCAAAAATAAAGTGAGGAAAAAGTGAACAGTGTAATGAAATAGAATATTTGTTAAGGTCTTATTTGGAATATTTTTGCAAACTAAAGCCTTTCGTTTTTAGTTGCCTGTTCCCCTTGAGTCTGTAAAAGAGATGCTGAACTCAGTTATGCAGGAACTTGAAGACTACAGTGAAGGAGGTACTCTTTATAAAAATGGTTGCTTGCGAAGTGCGGATTCAGAGATAAAACATTCTACACCGTCTCCTACCAAATATTCTCTATCACCAAGTAAAAGTTACAAGGCAAGTAGGAAAGAAACAAATCATTGTATCATGATGTTCTTTTCTAAATGTAAACACTCTGAACATTATTTTTGTGTATATTTGTATGTTTAGTATTCTCCAAAAACCCCACCTCGATGGGCAGAAGATCAAAATTCTTTACTGAAGATGATTTGCCAGCAAGTAGAGGCCATTAAGGTAACCACTTAATTTGACTAAGTAAAACTCCTTTGTGGAGATTCTTTCTCTAATGATTTCTTTATTTCCCCCACCCCCCGCCACTGACAGGGTTTCTCTGTGCATCCCTACTGTCCAGGAACTCTGTAGACCAGGCTGGTCTCGAACTCAGAGATTTGCCTGCCTCTGCCTCCCAAGCACTGGGATTAAAGGCATGTGCCACTGTCCGGCCCATGCCCAGTTTTTTTAACATTTTTTTTCTTTTTTCTTTTTTCATTTCGTTTACTTACTTTCTTACAGTTAATAAAAATGTGCCCTTACTATACTCCATAGAAATCAGTTATATATTGTGTCTTACATATCTCTTGACTCTTAACCATATTTTCTAAATTACTCACACATCTATTTCCATATGAGATGTGAATCTTTGAAGATAAACCTTTTATCTAAAGCTTAGTATGATCCTATCATCTCCCACAATGGACTTGTACTACTGTGCTCCATCATACCTTTTTCTCTTGATTCATTTTTCAGTGTGGCTGTTGTTAAGTTTATTATTAAGAATTGAAAAATTGTCTGAACTTAATGGTTTTTCTGTCTAAATGCTTTAAATGAATGCTTAATTATAATGTAGCATTTAAGGCGA
Source organism: Peromyscus maniculatus bairdii (assembly GCF_049852395.1). Lineage (NCBI taxonomy): Eukaryota > Metazoa > Chordata > Mammalia > Rodentia > Cricetidae > Peromyscus > Peromyscus maniculatus. The sequence goes on along the minus strand of NC_134872.1, from coordinate 29,927,085 downwards.
CTTCATTTTAGAATTTTAAATACAGATTTTTTTCTTCCCATACTTTTTGGTTAAGAACTAAATTATTTACTAAGGATATTTTCCTATGTGGTGATTATTATATTATGTATAATCAGCAGTGTTTGGCTTTGATAACTGGTTAAATACCAAAGCTTTGAATTTGTACCATTATTTTTGTGTTATATGAACCATGATAACACATTAGAGTTTTTTCAGTGTACAGGTTTTAGTCATTCACTATTATATTCTGTGGAAATCTAGTAGAGCACTAGTTGGTGAGCCTGGAAGACTGGGTACCACACAGAACTCTGACTCTAGTTAATGTTATTGAACAATTTGATTTCTTACCTTTTTTTAGATATATAATTTATGTGCATTGGTGTTTTGCCTGCATTTATGTCTGTGTGAGGGTGTTAGATACCCTGGAACTGGAGTTACAGACAGTTGTGAGCTGCCATGTAGGTGCTGGGATTGAACCTGGGACCTCTGGAAGAACAGTCAGTAGTCTCAACCACTGAGCCATCTCTCCAGCCCCTGATTTTTTACTTTTGTCTGTTTTACGTTTTGTAACGCTTGAGAATTAATTGTTGAAACATTTTCAAAGTTGTCATCACATCTCCTGGTTCTGGTTCTTTAAAAAAGTGTGTGTGAGCCGGGCGGTGGTGGCGCACGCCTTTAATCCCAGCACTCGGGAGGCAGAGGCAGGCGGATCTCTGTGAGTTCGAGGCCAGCCTGGGCTACCAAGTGAGCTCCAGGAAAGGCGCAAAGCTACACAGAGAAACCCTGTCTCGAAAAACCAAAAAAAAAAAAAAAAAAAAGTGTGTGTGTGTGTGTGTGTGTGTGTGTGTGTGTGTGTGTGTCGGTGTGTCCATATGGAGGCCACGGAGGCAGACTTCTGTTGTCTTCTGTCTTCCCCCGTGTATATTCTCATTGAATGTGGAGTCACCAGTTGCCGGTGAGCTCTGGGGAATCCCCTGTGTTCCCCCTCTAGTGCCAAGGTTCTGGTTCACACAAGCAGGCCCGGCTTTTATGTGGGCACTGAAGTCTGAACTCAGATCTTCACGCTTGTGCATCAGGCACTTCACAGACTGAGTCATTGCCCCGTCTTCTGAGTTCTTTTAATATCAACAGTTAGGATTATATTGTAGATCAAGTTCAGAAGTATGGGCCAGATACCATTTGTTTGCTGCAGTTTTTTGTTTTTGTTTTTTGTGGATGTGCAGCATCTAGACAGAGTCAAGTAGGAAGATGAGTGGGGACTATTTTTAAGTTGAAAACAGGTAAGGAAATATTTGAAACACTTGTATTTATTTGTTTATGTGTTCGAGACGTTGGCTATAGTGTAGGAAGGTCTCAACTTGTAGTTTTTCTGCTCACTTTCCCTTGTGTTGGGATTATATATGTGAACTACTATGTTTTTTTCTGATCTGATACCAGTTGTCTTTTCCTGCCTCTGTCTAGTCTATGTCTATTTGCAGTATGAGTCATATTGTTTACTAATGACATGGTCTGACTAAGAATGTATACATGATAAAGTTTGAGCATACAGTGATTTTAGTTGCTGTGAGTAATTTGTCATTGTCAACCTCCCATGTGGTTAGATACTGAGAGGTGACCTTTAGTGCTGACTAGTCCAGATGATGAGAATAGAGAGAGCAGAGTGTGAAGACCTTAGAAGCTGAGTAGGTGGCTCAAAGGGCTTGAGGACAGTAATTATCAGAAAAGGAAGTTTATCTGTAGGTCTTAAGTTTTTTGAGTAGGAAAGTGTTTTGGCTGGACTAAATTTTATGAAGATTAATGTAAGTCAAGTATGGAATGAGATTTAGGAAATTAGTTCTTTGAGCTAGAGTTAAAGTGAATGATTAGAGTAGACAAATTTCAGCAAGTTAAGGAATCATGTTTTCAGTACCCAGATTCCACTGGAAAGTATATTCTAAAAGGTACCACCAAGTATTTAACTTTAAAATACTTGCTAAGTGTTCATCCACCTAGACTGTTTCTGGCATTATATAATTAAATGTTTAACCTTCCTTTCTTTTGTTTCTTAAATAGAAAGAAATGCAAGAGTTGAAGCTAAATAGCAACAACTCTGCGTCCCCTCACCGCTGGCCTGCAGAGCACTATGGACAAGACCCAGCTCCTGATGGCTACCAGGGCTCACAGACTTTTCACGGGGCTCCCCTAACAGGTAAGCTGGAGGCTGAACAACCCTCAGATCCTAGTAAAATATTACCCTGCTTTTTAAAATTTCCCCCTTTTGGGGGCTGGAGAGATGGCTCAGAGGTTAAGAGCACTGGCTGCTCTTCCAAAGGTTCTGAGTTCAATTCCCAGCAACTACATGGTTGCTCACAACCATCTGTAATGAGATCTGGTGCCCTCTTGTGGCCTGCAGGCATACATGCAGGCAGAACACTGTATACATAATAAGTAAATAAATAAATCTTTAAAAATTTTTTTCTCCTTTTTTTGTAGTACTGAGACTTAAACTTGGAGCCTGTGCTTGCTAGATAGATGTTCTATCTCTGAGTTGTACCCCAGCTCAGTCTGCCCCCAACATTTAAATATGTAGCTTGTGAATTTAACTTATCTGTGGTTTTGTACATTCCAGTGTATCTCTACTTCCATGTTTGCCAAGACTGTAATTAGTATACTGAAGTTTTATAAATCCAGTCAGAAACAAAACAAGTCTTACCTAATTCCATATATATTAAAGCTCAAGGAATGTTTTAAAATCTTTATATATATATATGATATAAAGATATAGATATATATGATATAAAGATATATATATATGATATATATATTATATATATCTCATAGCTAAACTGTGAAATGTTTCATAAATTGAAGCATGTTGACCAATGTAGTTATGTACTAAGAGGTGCCTAATAAATAAGAGCTTAAACCTCTTGAGAGTTATTTTGATGATGTTTAGAGAGACAGGAAGTTAATTTATTTTGATTGTGAGCCTAGCCTTTTATGGCCAAGTCATTTCTCTGGCCCTTTTTTGAAACATGATTATTCATAGGAAAGCCCATATTGTGTTCTCTTGCTATTTATTTATTTACTATTCCATCCACCTCTCTATCTACCTACCTATCTGTCTGTCTGTCTGTCTGTCTGTCTATCTACCCATCATTCTATCTATCTAATCTACCCATCATTCTATCTATCTAATCTACACATCATTCTATCTATCTATCTATCTATCTATCTATCTATCTATCTATCTATCTATCTATCTATCTATCTACCTACCTACCTACCTACGTATCTATCTATCTATCTATCTATCTATCTATCTATCTATCTATCTATCTATCTATCTATCTATCTATCTACCTATCTACCTACCTACCTACGTACCTACCTATCTATCTATTGAATGAGCAATCTATTGATCAATCGAGATAGGATTTTATTATAAAGCTCTGCATGGCTTGGAACTCACTGTGTAGAACAGACTGGCCTCAAACTCAAGAGATTGATTGACCTGCATCGTCCACCAAAGTGCGAAGAGTTAGGCACGCACCCCCTACAGCTGGCTCCATAATTTTTTTTTTAAGTTTTTCTTTTTTACATTTTAGTCATATAATTTAACTCCTAAAATGTGGAGATGATACTTGTTTCCCATAATTACTATGAGCATTTGTGTGTGCAGGTAGGTATGGGAATGTCATTTTTTTACTATGTAAGAAAACACTAATGAGCCAGTAGTGTTTATTGTGGGTTGGCTATGTACAAAAGTACACTTTGTATATAATTTGTCGTAGTCCCAGGGTATAAATACCATTGGTAATCTCAGTTTTATAGATGAGGAAATGACTTTAGAAGGATTTGTTAGTTTATCTACTATTGCTTACTATACAGCTAGTTACTGTGATAGATCTGGTATTGTCATCCCTAATTTGGAAGCAACTTGCCAGTATTGTACAGTGCCCCCAGGTGCTCAGCAATAATAATAAAAATAGATCTTTTACCTGACAGATACCTCAAATGTTATTTCTATTCTGAAATCTGAAATTCTTTTAAACTTGAGGCCATCAGATGCATTTTGGTTACTAAATCCTTTGTGACTGCTCTATTTCTAATGTTGATCACTTCTGTGTGTTTCCATCCTGCTGGTCTTAGATGGACCATTTGCTTTCTTCTTGGTTTTCTTTTGAGAGAGGACCTCTCCCTCTGGAGCTTTGACTGAACCTCATGAGAATCCACCTGCCTCTCTGAGTGCGGGCACAAGTAGCGCTCTTGGTCCTCCGCTTGTGCCCTGCTGTAGGGTGCCCGCGGAGCCTTGTTCCTGTTGACAGGAGCAGCGTTCTTTTTACTTTTTGTCATTTGATAGGGCTTTTTTACTTTATTTTTAGTTTTTCATTTATTGATTGCTTTATGGGTTACTTTAATGTGTAGAAATGTAAAGATCAGAATAAAACTTTCTTTGATTCCTATTTTGTATTTATAATTCTTGTCTAGATAGTATTTTGAACTGTAGAATAGACTTTTAACATTGTTTTCTTTTTCTTTTCTTTCTTTTCTTTTTCTTTCTTTCTTTTTTTTTTCTTTAGTTGCAACTACTGGCCCTTCAGTGTATTATAGTCAGTCACCAGCATATAATTCCCAGTATCTCCTCAGACCAGCAGCTAATGTTACTCCCACAAAGGTAACAAAGGAAAAACTTTACATTTATAACTATTTACATTTTAAATGTTTAGGTTTCTTTTAAGGAAATTGAAAGGAGTAATAGTTCAGTATTGGAAATTATGTGACCTTCGCAATACAGGCATTTCTTAGTTATCTTGTTTTTGTGTTTTAACAGTAAATTAAATTTTGTGTTTTAACAGTAAACATTTGGAACATTTTAAATATAGGAGGACTGGTAGTTTTAGCCCTTGTATCCTTTTATTTTGGTAAGAATAGAGCTAATAGATTTCTGCTTCGCTAGCCTGGTGTATTGTCATCCCTTTGACTCAAACCAGATATTACAACAGTAATGGAAAATGAAGACTTTAAGGACATAGAGCCGGGATGCATTTAGACCCTTATTTTTCTGCTTTTTGCGACTTGGGCAATTTTTTTTAACCTCTGTACCTCTTAGGCCATCTCATTTAAAATGAGACTAATATTACAGTTAATACAGTTTTTGAGGATCCTAAAATGAGTTAAAATGTTTAGAACAGTGCCCAGTTGATACATTAATAAATGCTCAGTGAATGTTAGTCATAATCATGACTGTTAATTAGCATCGTTTAGTGAATGAAGAAGGTATTTTTTCTAGTCATTGTAAGTATAGATTTTCAAGGAGCTGTCGTATCAGTACATGCCAAGTAAACATGCAGGTGTCTTTGTAGCACCATTGGTGTCTCCTGATGTTCTGTGTACATTGGTTCTTTCTGCTGAAAAATACTCTAATTTGAGGCTTGTGAGAGTTGATTTGTATGTAGCTCTTTATAGTTTTATGGTTAATCTATAAGATATTTTGATTTTTTTCTTTTAGGGGCCAGTTTATGGCATGAATAGGCTCCCACCCCAGCAGCATATTTATGCCTATTCACAACAGATGCACACACCACCAGTGCAAAGTTCATCTGCTTGTATGTTCTCCCAGGAGATGTATGGTCCTCCCCTGCGGTTTGAGTCTCCTGCAACAGGAATTCTGTCACCCAGGGGTGATGATTACTTTAATTACAATGTTCAACAGACAAGCACAAATCCACCTTTGCCAGAACCAGGGTATTTCACAAAGCCTCCACTTGTAGCTCATGCTTCAAGGTCAGCAGAATCAAAAGTTATGGAATTTGGAAAAACCAATTTTGTTCAGCCCATGCCGGGTGAAGTTATAAGGCCACCTTTGACAACACCAGCACATGCAACACAGCCAACTCCCTTTAAATTTAACTCAAATTTCAAATCAAATGATGGTGACTTTACATTTTCATCACCCCAGGTTGTGACACAGCCTCCTTCAGCACCTTACAGTAATAGTGAAAGTCTTTTGGGTCTTCTCACTTCAGATAAACCTTTGCAAGGAGATGGCTATAGTGGACCAAAACCAATGTCTGGTCAGACTGTTGGGTCTCGGAATACATTCAATTTTGGAAGCAAAAATGTGTCTGGAATTACACTTACCGAAAACATGGGCCCAAACCAGCAGAAGAATTCTGGTTTTCGGCGAAGTGATGATATGTTTACTTTTCATGGTCCAGGAAAGTCTATATTTGCAACGCCTGCTTCAGAGCTGGCAAATAAGAGTCATGAAACAGATGGAGGAAGTGCTCATGGGGATGAGGATGATGATGGCCCTCACTTTGAGCCCGTGGTACCTCTTCCTGACAAGATAGAAGTAAAAACTGGTGAGGAAGATGAAGAAGAATTCTTTTGCAATCGTGCAAAGTTGTTTCGTTTTGATGGTGAATCCAAAGAATGGAAGGAACGTGGGATAGGCAATGTAAAGATACTCAGGCATAGAACATCTGGTAAAATTCGCCTTCTGATGAGACGAGAGCAAGTATTAAAGATCTGTGCAAATCATTACATTAGCCCAGATATGAAACTCACACCAAATGCCGGCTCAGATAGATCTTTTGTATGGCATGCCCTTGATTATGCAGATGAGTTGCCAAAACCAGAACAGCTTGCCATTAGATTCAAAACTTCGGAGGAAGCAACACTGTTTAAGTGTAAATTTGAAGAGGCCCAGAACATTTTAAAAGCCTCAGGAACAAATGTGTCTACTGCACCAAATCATACTCTCAGAATTGTAAAAGAACCCACAACTCTTGATAACAAGGATATTTGCAAATCGGATGGGGGAAACTTGAATTTTGAATTCCAAATTGTAAAGAAGGAAGGGTCTTGGTGGCATTGTAGCAGCTGCTCATTTAGGAATGCTGCAGCTGCTAAGAAATGTGTATCATGCCAAAATGTAAACCCAGCCAGCAGTAAAGAGCTCTTAGGACCACCATTCATTAGTGAAAATGGCTTTACTCCTAAAACTGGCCCAGAAAATGCTCAAGATGGATTTGCATTGATGACTCCAAATAAGGAAGGTCATTGGGATTGCAGTGTTTGTTTAGTAAGAAATGAACCCACTGTATCTAGGTGCATTGCATGTCAGAACACAAAGTCTGCTAACAAAAGTGGATCTTCTTTTGTTCAAACTTCTTTCAAATTTGGGCAGGGAAATCTTCCTAAGTCTGTTGACAGTGATTTTAGATCAGTTTTTTCTAAAAAAGAAGGCCAGTGGGATTGCGATATATGCCTGGTCCGAAATGAAGGAAGCTCTACAAAATGTGTTGCCTGTCAGAACCCAGGAAAACAGGCTCTGTCGTCTGTTTCATCACCTGCCTCTTTTAAGGCCAGTACTTCAGATACCAGTAAAACTCCAAAGGGTGGTTTTGAAGACATGTTTGCTAAGAAAGAAGGACAATGGGATTGTAGTTCATGCTCAGTGAGAAATGAAGCAAATGCTTTAAAATGTGTTGCTTGTCAGAATCCTGTTAAACCGAGTCCATCTAGCACCTCTTTCAAGTTTGGTACTTCAGAGATGAGTAAGGCTCCCAGGAGTGGATTTGAGGGTATGTTCGCCAAGAAGGAAGGGCAATGGGATTGCAGCCAGTGTTTAGTCCGAAATGAAGCAAGTGCTACTCAATGTATTGCTTGTCAGAATCCAAATAAACAAAATCAACCTACAACTGCTGCGCCAGCTTCTGCCTCTTCAGAGACAAGCAAATCTCCAAAGAGTGGATTTGAAGGATTGTTTGCCAAAAAGGAAGGACAATGGGAGTGTAATGTTTGTTCTGTACAAAATGAGAGCTCTTCTCTAAAATGTGTGGCTTGTGTTGCCTCCAAGCCAACTCAGAAGTCTACTGTAGAAGCTCCTTCAACTTTCACAGTGGGCTCAAAATCACAGTTAAATGAATCTGCAGGAAGTCAAGTGGGAACAGAATTTAAAAGTAACTTTCCAGAAAAAAATTTTAAATTTGGCATTACTGAGCAGAAATTTAAATTTGGGCATGTGGATCAAGAAAAAACACCTTCCTTTGCCTTTCAGAGTTCTTCTAATACAGAATTTAAGTCAATCAAGGACGGATTTAGTTTTTCCATTCCCGTATCTGCTGATAGTTTTAAATTCGGCATTCAGGAGAGGGGCAGTCAAGAGAAGAAGAGTGAAAAGCCTGGTGAAGATGATGCTGGTGTCCACGCGCACGATGCTGGTGCTCAGAAGAATGGTAGTGGCGTGGTCTTTGGTCAGACAAGCAGCACTTTCACCTTTGCAGACCTTGCAAAGTCAAATTCAGGGGAAGGATTTCAGTTTGGCAAGAAAGACCCGAATTTCAAGGGATTTTCAGGTGCAGGAGAAAAATTATTCTCATCACAAAGTGGCAAAGTGGCTGAGAAAGCAAATACGTCTTCTGATCTTGAGAAAGATGATGATGCCTATAAGACTGAGGACAGTGATGACATCCATTTTGAGCCAGTGGTGCAGATGCCTGAAAAAGTAGAGCTTGTAACAGGAGAAGAAGATGAAAAAGTTTTGTATTCACAGAGGGTGAAGTTGTTTAGATTTGATGCTGAGATAAGTCAGTGGAAAGAAAGGGGCTTGGGGAACTTAAAAATTCTCAAGAATGAGGTCAACGGTAAACTCAGAATGCTGATGCGGAGAGAACAAGTACTCAAAGTCTGTGCCAATCATTGGATAACCACTACAATGAACCTAAAGCCGCTCTCAGGATCAGATAGAGCGTGGATGTGGCTAGCTAGCGACTTTTCAGATGGTGATGCCAAACTAGAACAGCTGGCTGCAAAGTTTAAAACACCAGAGCTAGCTGAAGAATTCAAGCAGAAATTTGAGGAGTGTCAGCGACTTCTCTTAGACATTCCACTTCAGACACCTCATAAACTTGTAGATACTGGCAGGGCTGCTAAGTTAATACAGAGAGCTGAGGAGATGAAGAGTGGACTGAAAGATTTCAAAACGTTTTTGACAAACGATCAAGTAAAGGTTACTGATGAAGAGAACACAAGTTCAGGTGCGGATGCTTCCAGTGCTTTAGACCCAACAGTGAAGCAGAATCCTGAAAACACTGGGCCTACCTTAGAATGGGATAACTATGACTTACGGGAGGATGCCTTGGATGACAGCGTCAGCAGCAGCTCAGTTCATGCCTCTCCATTGGCAAGCAGCCCTGTGCGGAAAAACCTCTTCCGCTTTGGTGAGTCAACTACAGGATTTAACTTCAGTTTTAAATCTGCTTTGAGTCCATCTAAGTCTCCTGCCAAATTGAACCAGAGTGGAACTTCAGTTGGCACTGATGAAGAATCTGATGTTACTCAAGAAGAAGAGAGAGATGGACAGTACTTTGAACCTGTTGTACCCTTACCTGATCTAGTTGAAGTATCCAGTGGTGAGGAAAATGAACAAGTTGTTTTCAGTCACAGAGCAAAACTTTATAGATATGATAAAGATGTTGGTCAATGGAAAGAAAGAGGCATTGGTGATATAAAGATTTTACAGAATTATGATAATAAGCAAGTTCGCATAGTGATGAGAAGGGACCAAGTATTAAAACTCTGTGCCAATCACAGAATAACTCCAGATATGACTTTGCAAAATATGAAAGGGACGGAAAGAGTGTGGGTATGGACTGCATGTGATTTTGCAGATGGAGAAAGAAAAATAGAACTTTTAGCTGTTCGTTTTAAACTACAGGATGTTGCAGATTCATTTAAGAAAATTTTTGATGAAGCAAAAACAGCTCAAGAAAAAGATTCTTTGATAACACCTCATGTTCCTCATCCGAGCACTCCTAGAGAGTCACCATGTGGTAAAATTGCTGTAGCTGTTTTAGAAGAAACCACAAAAGAAAGGACAGATTTAACTCAGGGAGAGGAGGTAATAGATGCAACTTCGGAACCTGGAGAAACATCTGGCCCTTCTGAAACACCACCAAAAGCAGTGGTTTCTCCTCCCAAGTTTGTCTTTGGCTCAGAGTCTGTTAAAAGCATCTTTAGTAGCGAAAAATCAAAGCCATTTGCATTTGGCAATAGTTCAGCCACTGGGTCTTTGTTTGGATTTAGTTTTAATGCACCTTTGAAAAATAGCAATAGTGAAGTTACTTCAGTAGTTCAGAGTGGATCTGAAGGAAATGTGGAACCTGACAAGCGTGAGCCACAGACTGACATCAGACAATCTTCAGATGGCAAAGTCAGAAATGTTGCCTGTCCACAGGAGGAGTCTTCACCTAGTTACACATTTAAAGCACCAGAAAAAGGTAAGGACACCGTCTTTAGAGTTAAGTGTGTGTCTTTGACTCTTTAGAAAACTAATGTTTCAGTCAAAGTTGTCTCAGAAACACTAGTTAGTGAACATTCAAAAGTATTGGAACAGACAAGTTTAACCCCTACAGAAGTTTACTTGTTAAGTATTCAAACTTAACAGATTTTAAGACATGTATCATAAAGCAGAGCCAAAGAACCTAGTATAGTAAGTACAAAGACTCATGCACTTGAGTCTTTTAAATGTTGATTCTTCAGTGTTTCGTTTTAAAATCACTTGAAACATGTGTTATTGAGATGTTACATGTATATGAGTTAGTATTGCCAGCTCTTATTAAATTAGTAAAGAAAGACCTTGGGGATAAATGAATATGTAAGACAACCAACTTGGTATAAATTGAGGGTTCTGACTTCTTATATATTAAGTCATTCATTTTGTTTCATAAGACGTTAAAAAAATGAAATATTCTTTATTTTCCTAGGGTTTAATTTTAGCCTTTTTAAATCTAATCCAATGGCCTTTTGGACCAGCCTCCCTCCCTCACAACCTGAGAGCAAAGGTATAGAGCTAGCAGTCTCGGTGTGAGGTGACTAGCAGCTGGTAGTCCTTAGCCGAGTAGTTGTGGCCGTCTGGGTTGAAGTACCTAACACTGCAGTGTGCATGCTAGAGAGTGCCATTTTACAGAGCATCCCTTTGAGTAGTGGTGTAATAAACAGCTTTTAATGTTACCTTTAAAATGTACCTGGGTGCGCTCTGTGTGCTTTTGTCAGCTCTTTGCCTCATTTTCAACTCTGCTTAATGTCTGTCTGTCTGTCTATCTGCTTCACTGAACTTTATCCTTCTCAACTCTGCTAATGGAGACCTGGTTTCCTAATCTTTGACTTTAGCCACTGCTGTCTGCAAGTATCCAGATAGGAGGGCAGTGGACTGTAGAAAACATGTCTCTCTAGGGGTGGAAACTGTTTGAAAGTAGACCTCACTTTTACAGCTTCCATTCTGGAACTTGTGTTCCTTATGTAGTGCCCATCATTTCTAGATATGTGTCGCTTCTTGATTAGAACGTTTAGTATTTAGAATTTACAGAAGCCCCATTAAGAGCAAATGAGGGAAATGTGTCCAGTAATGCATCTTGACCTTGCAGAAGGGTAGGTACCAGTTCTCTATAGTGATACCATCCAGTAGAAATAAAGTGTGATCTGTGTGTCTAAATTTGTCTGTGAGCAACATAGAAAATGAAACACTAAAAGAAATCGGTGGCATAAAAGAAAATCAGTTTTAATGATCTACTCAATTTACGATATATGTACAAAATATATATAATAAACTTTTAATCAGGATTTAAAAAAAGTGAAGGTATTTTACATTATTTTTTTATGACAAGGCATTAGAATCCAGTGTGCACATTCATACTTCCAACACATCTTAGTTTAGTGTACCTTTCAAGTGTTAGGAAGTCACCTGTGGGTAGGCTCCTATACTGGACATGGTGGCTTTAGAGAATGTTTCCCTCTTATAGCTGGTACATGCATATTTCATGACTGCTTTAAGGCACTGGTTTATCAGTTCTTACAAGCTAGAGAATTTTAATATATCAGAATAGACTTCTTGTATAGGGTTCTTTTTTTTTCCTCTCTAAATTTTTGTCCTTTCATTTGGTGGGAGTGGGTAGGGGTGTTTTTAGCCACAGAAATTGTCTTGATACATAAAATATGACTATAGATTGATTATTTAATTTTATCTAGTTCCACACTTGGAAATATGCAAAAAAAAAAAAAAATGGATACAGTGCTATCACCTGCTATCCTTTGCAGTTAAAAGTTCTTTGCTTTCTTTGTAGAAACTAATGAAGGTTGGCTCTGGGTACACTAATTTTATGTTAGATAATCCTGAAGATAATTTTTTTCAGGTGTAAATGCATGGATACTTTGCTGAAGTACTGTTTAGTGTATGGAGTGTGGTTATAGCAATACTTTTTATATTACAGAAATTAATAATTTTCAATGACTAGTAAAAGGATTTAAAAAAATTTTTGTATTTTCTAAGAGTCTTTAATAGAACACTAAACCAGGCTCCTAATTCTAATTCATGATCATTATAGTACTTGGTTTGTTCCAAAGTATGTGTTCTTATTTTATCAGTGTGCTGCTGTTTTAACCTATAGATAAGGTTCCTGTTCTCTGTTTGTAGTCTGGTTACCTTGTCTGATCAGCTGTTTTGACTTGGTTACAGCACAAGAGAAGAATAAACCTGAAGATCTCACTCCAGATACTGATGTTCTCATTGTGTATGAACTCACTCCCACTCCTGAGCAGAAAGCCCTTGCAGACAAACTGCTGCTTCCTCCAACTTTCTTTTGTTATAAGAATAGGCCAGATTATGTTAGTGAAGAAGAGGAGGATGGTAAGTCTTTTGAAAATTACTCCTGGTAATATTAGTAATTGGGAGTATAGTTTAATTATTTAAAGTTTGACTTTTTGTTAGACATGGCAGTGCCTGTAACACGTGATAGGCTCAGGTAGGATGGCTGAGTTTGTATTCATGGGGAATTTCAGGCAAGTATAGGGTCACACTTCCTTTCTAAAAAAGAAACAAGGACTGGAGAGGTGGCTCAGGGGTTAAGAGCACTGCCTACTCTTCCAGAGGCCCTGAGTTCAATTCCCAGCAACCACATGGTGGCTCACAACCATCTGTAATGAGATCTGGTGTCCTCTTCTGGCCTGCAGGAATACATGCAGGCAGAACACTGTATACATAATAAATAAATCTTAAAAAGAAAAAGAAAGAAAATCTAACTAGACTTTTAGAACTTAAACTAATATCTTTAGAGGTAGGTGTTTACCCTGCATATATAAAATACTCAGTGGATGTAATAATCAGAAGAATGGCATTCATTAAAGAAGCTAACTTTGAAAAGTTAGTTCTTGTATGCCAGGCAGATTTTTTGAGGAAATTGGAAATAATCATAATTCCAGAAGTATTCAAAGTCAAAGAGGGAGAAAGGTAACACCCTCAGAGTCCCAGTAAGGTCATTTGGGCAGTGGTAGAATGTTGTTTGTCGGACCTGGTGACCGGGGACTGGAGCTGTGCTGAAGTGACAGAATGTTCAAAGGTGGGGGGGAGCCCAGTGGAACCTAACCGGGAGCAGGTCAAGGTCTGTGATGGGCAGAACTGAGTACCTCGTGGAGATAGAGAGGAAGAAAGTGAAGATCATCTCTAGGTTTGTGGCTAGGAAACCCTTGTTCTACTAAAGTTCTCTTATTCAATATAATGAATTGCATTTGAAGATGAAGATTTTGAAATGGCTGTCAAGAAGCTTAATGGAAAACTCTATCTGGATGACTTGGAAAAATACAGAACATTGGAAGAAAATCTGGCAGGTATGTTTATACAATTTTGATGTCCTCTTTTAAAGGTACTTCTGAGTCTGATAAGATCTGTAATTGCCAGTTTTATCTATGTGTTAAATCAGTGTTCATTTAAAACATTTTAAAAAATAACACTAGCTGAAAAACACCATTAATTTTGGTGGCGGTGGGCTGACTTCCTGAGCATTCATAGTCCTTGTTATGGAGATCTTTAAATTGCATTGAAAACCTCAGACTGGCAGTCGTGGAATGGTTGGATTTCTGATTGTGTCTTTGCTTGTGTTATGTGGCTTTTTCAGATAATGACAAAGAGTGTGTGATTGTTTGGGAAAAGAAACCAACAGTTGAAGAGAGAGCAAAAGCAGATACTTTAAAGCTCCCACCTACGTTCTTCTGTGGAGTCTGCAGTGACACAGATGAGGACAATGGAAATGGGGAGGACTTTCAGTCAGAGCTTCAAAAAGTGCATGAAGCGCAGGTCAGACTGGCTCCGTGTCTCCTTTCGGATCTCTTGTCTCTGTGATGGAGTACATTTGAAAATCTTACTACCGAATGATAATAATTGGCCTTGGCAAGCATCTGGGTTGGGTTACATAAAGAGAGAGCACTCAGGGTATCAAACCCCAGATTAAACTATAACAGTTAAAACACCACCAAGATTCTTTGTAGATATAAACCGATTAGTTTAAAATTTAACAGCTGGGCAGTGGTGATGGCTCATGCCTTTAATCCCAGCACTCAGGAGGCAGATCCAGGCATATCTCTGTGAGTTCAAGGCCAGCCTGGGCTACAGAGTGAGTTCTAGGACAGGCTCTACACAGAGAAACCCTGTCCCAAAAAACCAAAAATAAATAAATTTTAACGGTTAAATTATAGCTGATGCAATTTTTTTCCTCTTTGATTGAAAATAATTTTTTTTCCCTCACATAATATATCCTGATTTCCATTTTCCCTCCTTCTCCCATCCCCCCAGTTCCTCCCCACTCATTTCCTATCTGAATCTACTCCCTTTCTGTCTCTCGTTAGAAAACAAACAGGCTTCTAAGGTATAGTAATACAATAAAATCTAATACAAGAAAACAAAAACTTAACACATCAGAATTGGACAAAAACAAACAAGAGGAAAAGAGCTCAGGAGAAGGCACAAGCAGCAGAGACCCACTTGTTCAAACTCAGGAATCCCATTAAAGCACCAAACCGGAAGCCGTAATAGAGATGCAAGAGAGCCTAGTGCAGACCCCTGCAGGCCCTGGGCATGCTGTCTCAGTCTCTGAGGTCATAAGTGGGTTGAGCGTGTTCCTTTAGAAGGCCTTGTTTTCTTGGTGTCCTCCACTCCTCTGGCTCATAGGCTTTTTCTGCCTCCTCTTCTGCAGCATTCCCTGAGCCCTGAGAGAAGGAATTTTTTAGAGACACCCTATTTAGGGCTGAGTGTTCCAGAGTCTCTGAGTAAGAGTTTTTAACCCTAAGTGAACAATGAACGGTGTGCCATCTTACTGTTTGTCTTTGCTGAAGTGATACAGATCTTTTCATTCAGTTTGTACGTGGTTCTGACATTCCTATGAAAGACTTCATTTGGTTATGGTGTAGAACAGTTTTGTATCATTTAGTTTCTATTTGTGTAAATTTTGTTGCTGCTTTTAAAATGAATGTTCACAGGTAATAAATACTGTCGGAGTAGTTTCGGTATTAGCTTTAGCTTCCATATAAAAATTAGTATCAGGGCTGGATAGATGGAGTTCAGTCAAAGCACCCATCCACGCCAGTCAGCCTACACAACACTACCAGGGGGCTCAGTACCCTCTTCAGGCCTCTGTGGGTATCTGAACTCACTTGTGCATAATCTCTCACACACAGTGCAAGTAAAAATTAAAACTTAATACTGGACTGGGAGTGGTAATCCACACCTTTAAGTCTAGGTAGAAGTAGGTGGGTCTCTGAATTCCAGGCCAGTCAGGGCAACATAATGAAT
Organism: Peromyscus maniculatus bairdii; assembly: GCF_049852395.1. NCBI lineage: Eukaryota > Metazoa > Chordata > Mammalia > Rodentia > Cricetidae > Peromyscus > Peromyscus maniculatus. The sequence continues at coordinate 29,911,478 of NC_134872.1, read as the reverse complement.
CTCACCTTTAAAAAGAAAGTTAATGGTATATAGTAAATAGGTTGGGAAGTACTTTTCTGTGCAACTATTTTCTAAAAGAGATTTTTGTCTGATTAATGTTTCCCCTTAAGTGTTTGATAGTTCTAACTAAAGGAACCGTACTAGGACAGGACATTTCTTAAGACCTTGAAAATGAATAAATGGAAGGTTCTGTGTGGAATGTCTGGTTAGGTTATTTGTCTCTTTGTTACTGAATGAGTTCTGATTATGTCTTTGAAGGAATTCTCAAATTGAAATTTGTAAACTTGTAGACTAAACTTTGGCTTATGAATTTTGGTATTGGAGACAGGATCACCTCACATTGTAGTACAGACTGGCTTTGACTTTCCTGGGACCTTCTCATCTCATCTTTAGAGGGCTGGCAGTGCAGGTGTTGGCGAGCACCACCCAGCTCATCGTCAGTCTCTTAATGCTGGAAGGTTCAGTATTGAACTACCCTACCTTCTTTGCTGTTTCTTTATTGATCTAGTAGAGAGTGCATCAGTTTCATGAGTTTGTCTTGTTTTCTGTTCTGTTCGGTTGCTCTCTTCCCATTCCTGCTCTTTATCTTTTCTGTGGCTCTTGACCCCCTCCCCCCACAGTATAAATAGACTTTGGCTTCATTTCTCCCCCTTGCTGAATTCCAGTGATTTCTGCTCTTTATTATTTCTTTCTTGCTTTGGGTTTACTTTGCTCTTTTTCTTTTTCTCTGATGTGGAAGCATGAGTACAGATTTCAGAGCATGTTCATTGTTTATACAAATGATCTTGTCCCGTAAGCACTAGTTAGGTGTATTGTTGTTATTTTGATTCAGGTCAGAATACTTGCAATTAGTTTTGACCCATGCATTAGACAGTTGTATGCCATTTAAAAATGGTGACTTTGTACATAGCATTCTCTTAGTGATTCATAGCTTAATTCAATTATGGTCTATGAGTATATATATATAGTTTATATAATTACATTGCTCCATGTGCTTTTTTATGAATTATTACAAATATCTAATGATTAATATCCTACAGAATGATTTAATTGCTTTAAAAACCTTCATGTTCTGTCTGTCAGCCCCTTTTCCTCTGTCATGCCCAAATGCTTGGCAAACATCATCTTTTTGTGCTTGTCTGGCTCTTGGTTGATAAACTACTACAGACCTGAGATGAGGGGGTTGGGTGGACAGAAAAGGGAGCAAGAGTAGGCCAGTGCTACAAAAGCAGGCCTTCCCTTAACTCCCGGTCAGAGTTGGGTGACAACTCCTTGGATTGTTGTGGTTCTTTGGTTAATTCCCAGGGTGGATGAAAGAGTTCATTTTGGTCATCTTTCTCTGTGTTTTCATGGAGAAAAATATTTGAGACGGTTCTTACCCTGCCATTCTAGGAGGGTAAATTGATCTTTCATCTTGATCACTTTTTTTATCTTGAAATTTTCCTGAAATCTGCTTTGTTTGATAAAGATACAGCCTTCTTTTTGTGTATGAGTGTGATAGATTACCTTTTTTAACCTTTTATTTGTGTTTATTGTTATGCCTCCAATCCCTCCAACTTCCTAGCCTCCTCCTAAACCCTGAGCATCATTCTGTTAATGTCCTGTGTGTGTTCCTTTTCCATGGGCCCAAACCCAGGGCCCTGCAGTTGCTCTGCAAACACTCTGCTAGCGACATATCCCCAACCCCTGGTGAGTTTTGTATTAAAAACAAAACGACCCTGATTGAAGAATCCTTTCACTAATGCTCAGACCATTTGACAGTCATTTAATCAGTGAGGTGATTGGGTCAAAGTTTACTGATTACTTTTAGTTTCCCTGTCCCTTCCTAGTTTTCATGACTGTTCATTTTCCTCCTTTTCAGTGATTACTGGAAAGATTAAAAAACACACACCAAACTTTATAGAAGTGCTTACTAATTTTCTGTTTGTGTTTCTTTTGTGGGGAGAAGGGGATGGTTTAATGGTATAGCGTTTTATTCTTTCCTCTGTGCAGAAATCCCAGAGTGAGAAAGTAACTGGTGTAGTCGGTGGTGAGTCTGCAGGTGAGACTGGCGTGACAAGCTCTTTTGTCTGTAAGTCTGAAGAACCTGATTCTAACACCAAATTGGGGAGCTCATCCCCGGTTTCTGGGACTGTGGACAAGCCTGTAGATTTGTGTACTAGAAAAGAAACTGACACGGAATTCCCAAGCCAAGGTAAGAAGAGTTGGTCATGTGTTTATATTGTGCAATATATAAGATACTGCCTGTATGTTTGAGGAAATAGACTTTTAAAGATAGGTTTGATTCTAAGAACTTAGCTGAAAATGTTTAAGGTATATATAGGGGCATAATGTATTTGTCACAGTAATCAAGTCATTGCCTTCTCAGTAAATAAAACACTAAGTAATAACATTTTTATCATTTGGTTTATTTATTTCATTATTATTATTTGTTTTGAAAGATAGGGTCTCTGTATAGCCCTGGATGGCCTGGAACTCACTATGCCGACCAGAAATCCACTTGCCTTTACCTTCCAAGTGCTAGGATTAAAGGTGTGCACTGCCACACCCAGCCTATCATTTGATTTTAAGCTATTAGGGAATACAAAGCATTATGATTGACCTGTCTGCATAAAAGAGAATAATTTACTTGCATGGTCATTTTCTTGGTGTTATATAATATTTTTAATTGACTTGTTGAGTTATATTAGTATTACTCATATTCACAGTGCTTTAGTTATGAATCATTATAGTAGGAGCTTAATATTTTTATGATATTAAAATATGTACAAGCCTCAAAACTTACTAATTTGTCAATTACAGTAATTAACTATTTGTATTACTATGTGTCTCAGTTTTTCTAAGTTGGAAGAAGTGTCTTTGTGAATTGTATTTCTTTTTTTTTTCCCTGTTATTTTTTTGATGATAGTGTGTGTGTACTACTTCTCCTCCTCTTCTTTTATTATTTTCTTTTTTTCTTTTCTTTTATTTTTTGCTGAATGTCATTTATTGAAGGAGGTAGGAGGTCTTAAATACAGGCTTACAGCACAATGGGAGAACCCCAGAGGGCAGAAGTTCGCTACCAATGTTTTACAATCTTGCATCTAAGCTGTTAATGCCCATTATGCACGATACACAGACAAGGAACTTCTCTTAAGCATTCAGGAGGGTGGAACCTAGCAGGGAATTAGCATAGGGAGGATATCAAGGTTAGCAAGCAAGGCAACAGTTACCCAAAACGGGGGCCAGGGCCCTACAGGTCCCCCTTTTATTAAAAAATGAGCTTCTGACTTGGGTTGCATGGGACATCAGCAGGTCACCTTACCCGTCATGGAGACGCCTGCCCAGGCCACACAGGTGCTCTGTCTTAGGTTGGTGAGTGCCCCCCAGGCATTACCTGTCTCTGAATACTCATTATCATACTGGCTCAATCGTGTGTGGGTTGCGGAGTTAACTGCTGCCAAAGATCTCAAAGTGGCACTGGGCTTGCAATCTGTGTGTTCGACACAGAAAAGACCAACAGAAGTCCTAACCCACCCATAGCCAGTAGGCTAAAGGCAACTGAGCCATTCCCTTTCTTAACAAGCCTTACTGCAAATTGGAGTCCTTGTAAGCTGGTATCCCAAAAGCAAATGGATCTTGAGTTTATAAATTTGTAATTTTCAAAGCCAATCGAACTGTATGTGAATTGTATTTCTTTATATGTGGACCGTATCTATACTACCTGTTTATGTTTTTGTTTTTTTTCCAGAAGTAGTCCCAACTTAGGTCACCAATAGTACATTTATGGGCACCTAAGAATCTTAATATACTGGGACAAAAAAGTAATTTCACAACCAAAACCTCTACATTTTCAGATAAAATTACGTAGGCCAAAACAATTTCAGAGATCATGAAACTGCATTGGTGGAGTTCAGAGAAGGCCTCCAAACCTCAATGAGCAAATCTGTGGGCATATTTATAGTAAAGAAAACACAAAAATTTAGTACAAGTGCCTACTGCTCTTACAGAGAACTTGAGTTCAGTTCCCAGCACCCATGGTAGGCAGCTCACCTATACCTCCAGGCCAGCCGATTTAGTACCCTCACTCTGGCTTTTTCGGGAGCCTGCACTGATGAACATCTACCCCCCCACAGGTACACATAAACATACAATTAAAAATAATCAATCTTTAAACAATGTTTGGTACAGATTTCTTCGAAGACCTTGCCTTTGCTTGTTTGAGAATAGAAGAACTTGTCAAAGCAGAAACTATTTAGTCCCGTTACGTAGCTTAGTGTGGGCAGCTCTGCAGTGCGGTGGTTTTTGAGGGGAATTTGGTTTAGAATTCCTGTTGATTGTGAATAGAATCTGTAAGTTCAATGTTACTAAACAAGTTTAGAATTGAATGTATTTTGTAACTTAAAATGTAGTTTGTAAAAAAAAAAAAAAAACTCAAAAATTTGTCTTGGAATTTGAAGGCATTTTAGAAGAATAAATACTAAATTTTAAAAATGTAGTTTATAACATCCCTTCACTTGGAGTACAGAGAGTCCTGTTACTTTTGGGTCTTAGGTAAGGTTTTGATGTATATCTTAAAGTCTATCTTAACTTAAATAGGAAATGTTTTTTTCCTTTTTGCAGGGGAAAGTAAAACTGTTTTGTTTGGATTTGGAAGTGGTACAGGGCTGTCATTTGCAGACTTGGCTTCAAGCAATTCTGGGGACTTTGCTTTTGGTACTAAAGGTAAGATCAAGAGGAAAGATATTAATGATCATGTCAGCCAAGTGTAACTGAAAAAGGCAGTCCTTTTCATGGTGTGACTGAGTGTAGTGGCCCTGTCCTTGGTTTGTCTAATGTTTTAGTAATTAGACTTACACAGTCGATTACTGATGATGATAATAGCTATAAAGATTTTCCAACTTAAGTCAATACTGTTAGCCCTTCCTTTCCTCATATACAGGTATGTTTTCCAGTTTTGGAATAACCCCAACTTAGCACTGAATCTTTAAATGTTTGTGTTCTTAAATTTGATTTGTTAATATTTCAGGATTTGTGAGTGTATTTTTTAAGACAAGTTGGATCTCTGTATTAGATTGTGCAAATTGTGCTAGAGTAAGTTACTAATTAGTATTCTTTTTCATTTATCAGTGGTGTTTATTTTTTTAAGATTTATTTATTTGCTGGACCTGGTGGTGCACTCCTTTAATCCCAGCACTTGGGAGGTAGAGGCAGGTGGATCTCTGTGAATTCAAGACCAGCCTGGTCTACAGAGCTAGTTCCAGGACAGCCAGGGCTACACACAGAGAAACCCTGCCTCAAAAAAAGAACCAAAAAGGTTTTGCGCGCGCGCGCGCGCGCGCGCGCGCGCGCGCGCGTGTGTGTGTGTGTGTGTGTGTGTGTGTGTGTGTGTGTGTGTGTTTTGCTTGCATGTATGTATGTATGTATTTTCACCATATGCATGCAGTGCCTTTGGCGGGCAAATCCTCTAGAATCGGAGTTAAGTACATACAGATAGTTGTGAGCTGCCATGTGGGTGCTATTTGTTTCAAGTGTTATTAGCATTACACTTCATTATATTTACTCATAAGAGCTTTCATATTGTGAATATAGCACCATTTAAATGATTGTATAAGATGTTTGGAGAAGAAAAGTTGTTGAAGAATACTAAAATAGTACAATTTAAAATATAGTTCATATTTTTTTTTTTTTTTTTTTTTGGTTTTTCGAGACAGGGTTTCTCTGTGTAGCTTTGTGCCTTTTCCTGGAACTCACTTGGTAGTCCAGGCATGTATTTATATATTTTACAGGTCATGCTACTTATAGAAATGCTTTAAACTTTAGAAATGATTGATAGGATTTTACATTAGAATTTATAGTTTTACTTATGCCGAGTAATTGTCTTTTGAAACAGGTTCTTATATTGTCCTTCGCTGGCTAGAACTCCTATGTGCTAGGCTGGCCTTGAACTTACAAAGACCCACCTGCCTCTGCTTCCTGAGTGCTGGGATTAAAGTGTGCACCACTATGCCTGGTTGTACTTTCTTAAATTAGTATTTTATCCTGTAAGTCTGCTGCAATCAGTTGTGTTCCATAGTTGTTGAAATTGTCAGAATATTATTATCTTAAACATCTCAAATAGGTATGTTTAAGACATTGTTGAAAACTTGATGTGCCTATGAAATAATTGGGAAGTCATCTACAAAATCTACAAAATGTAAAACAAAAAGTTCACAGTTTAAATAGCCTAATTTATTTATCAGATAAAAATTTCCAGTGGGCAAATACTGGAGCAGCTGTGTTCGGCACACAGTCAACAAGTAAAGGTGGTGAAGATGAGGACGGCAGTGATGAGGAAGTGGTTCACAGTGAAGATATTCATTTCGAACCCATAGTCTCCCTGCCAGAGGTGAGTGGAGCCAAAGTGTACACATTTGCCCTAAGTTAATTCTTCTTTTTGATACTGCTACCTACATTTCTTCCCAGAACAGTTAAACATGAGATTTTCAGAATTTTTAAAAATTATTATTTATTTTATGTGTATGCGCCTTTTGTGAGCATGCATGTCTGTGTGCCATGTGTGCCTATTGTCTGCAGAGGCCATATCCCCTTGGACTGGAGTTACATACAGATGGAGTTACAGATAGTTTGAACTTCCATATGGGTGCTGGGAATTGAACCCAGGTCCTCTGTAAGAGCAGCCAATGCTACTAACTGCTGAGTTATATCTCTAGCCCAGGTTTCTAGACTTTAAGGAGAAATTGTTTTGAATTTTTTCATGTGTAGTACTGGGGATTTAATCTATTGCTAGCTCATGTTAGCAAACACCACTCAAGTGTGCACTCACCTTTGCCCTGGAGTTTTTATGTAAATGATGCTTGGTGTAAGTTGTTTATGCACTTGTTAGAAATATTTTTGTTTTTTCTTTTTAGTTTTTTTATTTTGTGTGTCTATATGTGTATATGTTTAGATAGTGGGGCGGGAGTGAGGAAGAAAGGAAGTAGGTGTGCACATATCACAGTGAGTATGAGAGGATACAAGCAGGTATGTATATGCCACGGTGCTATGTGGAGGTCAGGATAGCTTTCCAGGGTTTGAACTCAGGTTGTCAGAATTGCAAGTATGTATACAGGTTGCAAGTACTAACTGGCCATCCTGCTGAGCCATAAGCATTTTTATTATGCCATTAGGAGATCATGTTTGTCTTCATAAAATAATTTTAGGGACAGAATAGAGAAGAGTGTGGTTTTAGGAAAATTATCATGTCCATTTTCAATCTCAGTAGTTACTATTACACTTTAAGAATAATCATTGCTGTGGCTGCAGAGATCTGCTCAGGGGTAGAGAGTGTGTACTATTCTTGTTGGTTCCCAGCACCCATGCCATGTAGCTCACAGTTTCCAGAGGAGGCCAATGCCTTTGGCCTCGTAGGCACCTGTATTCATGCACACATAACCCCCACCTCCCCTCCCCACACAGAATTAAAAATAAAATACATCTTTAAAGAAATAATAAAAGGATTGGAGAGATGGCTCAATGGTTAATTCCCAGTACCTATACAGTAGCTAACAATTGCCTATAACTCTGCTTCCAAGGGATCTGATACCCTCCTCTGGCTTCAGGGGCAATGGATACATGCAGTACATAGATACACATGCAGGCAAAACAGCCATACACATAAAATAAAAATAAATGGTACAGAAAGAAATGGCCTTTTCTTGAGACAGCATGTTGTTACATAGCACTAGCTGGCCTGTAATTCACTGTGTAGCCCAGGTTGGCCTCCAACTTGTAGTCATCTTCCTGCTTCTCAGCTCTGGAATGCTAGGATTGCTGCACATGATGCAAAGAACCACATTTCCTCTGGTCTCATATAGCCCAGGCTTGGCTTGAACTTCTAATCCTCTTGCTTCCATACCCACATGTTGGGATTATTGGTGTATACTGCCATGCTTGGTAAGAACCAGCACTATTTTTTTTTTTTTTTGGTTTTTTTGAGACAGGGTTTCTCTGTGTAGTTTTGGTGCCTGTCTTGGGATCTCGCGCTTTAAATCAGTCTGGCCTTGAACTCACAGAGATCCGCCTGGCTCTGCCTCTCGAGTGCTGGGATTAAAGGCGTCTGTCGCTGCCGCCTGGCAAGAACCAGCACTTTTGAAACCTCTTCTGACCTTTAAAGGCATTTTATTTTCACAAAAAGTAAGGTATTATATAATAGAAAAATATTTAATGATAAATCACATCTTTACTGCTTAACCAAGTCAGATATATTACTAGTCTAGGGTGTTGTTAGTTACCATGATACTGTAAAACCTGTTGGCATTGGTTAATGGAATTTGTTATAAACAGCTGTTTATGTAATAGCTGTTTTCATTTGTTTTCATAGGTAGAAGTGAAGTCTGGAGAAGAAGATGAAGAAATTCTGTTCAAAGAAAGAGCCAAACTTTATAGATGGGATAGAGATGTCAGTCAGTGGAAGGAGAGAGGTATTGGAGATATAAAGATTCTTTGGCATACAATGAAGAATTATTATCGGATCCTAATGAGAAGAGACCAAGTTTTTAAAGTGTGTGCAAACCATGTTATTACCAAAGCCATGGAGTTAAAACCTTTAAATGTTTCAAATAATGCTTTAGTGTGGACTGCTTCAGATTATGCTGGTGAGTTACTACCTTCAAATGCCTTTTAATTTCATTGACTGTGGTGATATTGTGTTCCCCAATATATTGTGCATCCTAATAAACTTATCTGGGGAGCATTCATCCCAATGGCTCCGGGTTTGTTTTCATTAACAAGACCTTTTAAGATCGTGCTACAATTGACTTTTCTGAAATCTATAAAATATACATGCTTTGTGAGTTACTTTATATTAAGGTCTCTCTCCTTCTCTCCCCCCCCACCCCCCCATAGATGGAGAAGCAAAGGTAGAACAGCTGGCAGTGAGATTTAAAACAAAGGAAATGACTGAGTGTTTTAAGAAAAAATTTGAAGAATGTCAACAAAATATATTGAAACTCCAAAATGGACAAGTATCCCTTGCAGCAGAATTATCAAAGGAGACCAATCCTGTGGTGTTCTTTGATGTTTGTGCGGATGGTGAACCTCTAGGACGGGTAGTCATGGAATTATTTTCAGATATCGTTCCTCAAACTGCAGAGAACTTCAGAGCATTATGCACTGGAGAGAAGGGCTTTGGTTTCAAGAACTCTATTTTCCACCGAGTGGTTCCAGATTTTGTTTGCCAAGTAAGTATCACTATACATCCATCATAGTTAAATCTGCTCAGACTAGACCACACCAACTCAGGAAGGCTTTCTTCTTGCCCTCATTCTCATCTTGGGAATTTTCAGCTTTCCCACACCGTAGTTGGCATTGAACTTGACACTCGATTCCTTTTCAAACATGTAGACTGACAGGCTCCAGATTTCTAATGTTTGGTACATGCTAGAAACAGAATGAGGGAAAAACCTTTTCCCCTCAAAACATGTATTTCTTAGTTTTCAAAATGTATTTTTAAAGAAATAGGGCATTTGGAATTTACTCTGTCATGATTTCTGTGTATTTTAATGTTTTAGTCAGTATTAATGGAAATATTTTTTTTTTTGTTTACAGGGGGGAGATATCACCAAACATGATGGAACAGGAGGACAGTCCATTTATGGAGATAAATTTGAAGATGAAAACTTTAATGTGAAACACACTGGTCCTGGCTTACTATCCATGGCCAATAGGGGCCGGGATACCAACAATTCTCAATTTTTTATAACACTGAAGAAAGCAGAACATTTGGACTTTAAGCATGTAGTGTTTGGATTTGTTAAGGATGGCATGGATACTGTGAGAAAGATTGAATCGTTTGGTTCTCCTAAAGGGTCTGTTAGTCGAAGAATTAGTATCACAGAATGTGGACAGCTATAAAATAATTTTCATAGTGAATTTAATCTATATAAACAGTTGAATTGATGCTTGTTACAGGCAATATGGTAATTATGTTCACCTTTTGAAAACAGACGTTTCCAATGTATAAATGTAAAATTGTAGCTTATAGCTGTTGTCACTTTTTAATGTGTGATAATTGATCTTGCATGGTATGAAATAAAAGTTTAAACACTGGTGTATTTCAGGTGTACTTGTGTTTATGTACTCCTGACATATCTGTATTAGAATGGCTAATACTAATTTTGTTAAAAGCAATAGAGCTTCCCAGACTATTGAAGGAATATGATATATGCAATCTTATTTTAATTCCTGTTAAGATATTTGGATTTCCTGCATGGTACTTACCATTGAATAAGGGGACCACAACTCAGATAATTTTATTTTAGAATTGAAATATATATATGGTAATCTTAACTATCCGTGTGCTCATTTATGTATAGACTCATTTCTGAATGGATAGAGCCACAGAAGATAGGAGTTAACCAAAGTGCTCTTCTGTCATTTTTATGCTCCTGTATAGTTAACAGTTAGCTTTGAAGTAGAATACTGTCTTTTCTTAAGATATGTAGTTCCCTTTGGAAGACATTAATTTTTACATTTTAAATAAGTTGATCATTTCCTTAGTTAGCTCTCCTCCTCCCCATCCTCCCATCTTCCCTTCCTTTTTTCTTCCTTCTTTCCATTCGCTTTTCTGTTACCTGTCTCTACTACCTCAGAAACTTCAGCTTGGTCCTGATGATAGAATTGAATTTTTCTCTAGTTCTTGTGATAAAGTATGAATATTTTTAAAAGATCTATACCATGTTCTTTGGTTAAAGATTTGCTTTATATTAGATTGTTGCAGTACCTTTTTCTGGTGAATTTTGTAGCAGAAATAAAGTGATAATTGGTAACAGCCATGACATTTAAAACATTCATTCCTTGTGCATCTAAGTTGTCTGTTCGTTCTGTGACTAGATGGAAAATGAGATCTGTTAAAGGCCAACACTGATAAACCTGAAAATGTACTTGGATGTGGTTTGTGTCAAACAGGCAGACTGTTAAAGGAACAGCATGTTCTCATGGCCTACTTGGTACAGAACTAAGGAATCTAGTTAGATATAAAAGTCTCTGTTTTCCAAGTGAGTCTGGAGTCCTTTCTATTTTCTTGTGTTCAACTATTAGAAGAGAGCAAGGAAGGTTATGGTTTGTGTAATGAATTATGGAATATCATCACTAAAAAATGCTCATTCCACAGCCAGGTACATGAAATAAACCTACCTCAAGTTGGCCTTGTAAAGAAAACCATGCACATTTAGTGACTTCTTCGGAAACCTGTGTAATATAAACTCATGTAAAAGTATTGAAACTTTTCAGCTGAGAAGTTGACAACATCATTTTAATCTAAGTAAAATGGAAATGTCTTCTTAAAAAGTCATCTCCTATAGCCCAGGATTACCTTGAGCTTGCTTTGTAGCTGAGGCTGGATTTGCAACTCTTCTTGATCTCACTACCTCTACTGGGATTACAGGCATGTACTTAGAGTGCATGGTAGCAAATGCTTTTTAAGAGATACTTTACACTTACTTTGCTTTTTCAAACCATTAGGATTATTAAAGATCTTTCAAAAACTTGACAAAATGGTGTGTTAAACTAACTTTTCCAGGATTGGCATTAATAACAGAGATATTTCCAACCTGTTGAGTTACAAAAGGTTTGTGAGGCGCACCATTTTGGGTGCTGGGAATGGAACCCAAGTCCTCTGGAAGATCAGTCGGTGCTCTCAATGGCTGAGCTATCCAGTTCCAACAAAGAAGTTTAAAAGAAGCTTCAGTTATTTTATAAGATATTTGATACATTTCAGAACAGTTTGATTTGTTATGTTACAAACCCACATTGATAGGTTTATCTTTTCCAACTGGCTAGATTTGCTGTGCTCATTAAAATCTGCCTCCACACCCCCAGAATAAAACAATTTAGATGATATTTTATAGCAAAAAGTATTCTTTAAGTAACTTTTTTTAAACAGTAAGTTTGCTGTCTACTTGCTAAAGTATCAGCTTTGGAAAGTTAAAAGTAAGCTAGAGAATTTAGTGGTTGGTACCCACATGTGCACTTACTAGAATATCTCAGTGTAAAAGTACAAGCTTGTATCACAGTAAGGTGGAACACAGCGCTGTGGGGCTAGGGAAAGAGGTTTTTGTTTTAAACCAAACTACATGTTTACAGGGAGTTTTTTAGACTTCATGAGGTAGATCTCCTTATGTAGCTGAGGCAGCTGTCCAACTGATAATGACCATGTAGCCCAGGTAGTCCTCCTGCCTCCACCTTCCACGACTATCCCAAATTTATTTTAGTGCCCTATTGCACCACCTATGGAGATAGGCAAAGGAATTGAAAGGTAATTTGCTGCCGTTTATGTGCCTAGCGTTCAGACATGTCCTGGTTTTTCCGTGATAGTAAGCCACTTTTGATGATGAGACGTGTGTTTGGGCAAGTTCTATGCACAGTAAATGTAGCCTATGTTCCACATGGCCCCAGGCCCTGGGGAGCACGGTGGCCCTCAGGTGTGCCGGGCGGGCCTGTGCTCGCAGGAGAAGGTGGAATGCCGCTTTTCCCTTCTCACTTCACTCACTGCGGGGGTGTGGGGTGTGTGTGTGGGTGTCTGGGAGTCTTGGAACCATAGGACAAGACACTAAACGGGACAAAGAGGAACCGGGCTGCCGCGCGCCTTCACAACCCTTTTCCTATTGGCTCCCGGCGTCCCCGGGGGCGGGGCCGGGCGTCGTGACGTTTGCCCTCCCTGACGCGGCCAGGAGCGCGGTTCCCCGGGCGACCGCGGTCAGCCACCCACCATGGACCGCAGGGTGGTCAAGCCACCCGGACAGGACATGGTCGTGGAGCGTCTCAAAAGCCGCTACGGCCTGGCGGGAAGCTGCCCCGTGGAGGTGAGGGGAGCGGAGGCCGCGGCGTGCTCCGCTGGGCGGCTGCGGGCGGGCGGGCGGGGGGCTCCGGCCTGCCTTCCTCTGGGCGGCTCGCCCGACCACGCCTCCGTCGGGGAAACCGCCGAGACGGGCGTGGCGTGGCTTTGGTCCTGCTGGCGGGGACCCGAGTGCAGCAGGCGGAGAAGACAATGTAGTTCTTTCCGGAAAGCCTCTTGCTCCCAAGTCATTGCAAACTTAGAGGAAAGTTGTGGCAGCGTGCATTCTTGTAGTCCTCTCCTGAATGCGCCACTCACCAGGGCCGTCTTGCCAGGTTTGCTGCGGGACCCCCTCTGAGGCAGTTTGCTTAATGTCAGTCTGTGAGAGGCTGGCTAGATCGAACCTCCCATGGATGCTGGAAGAACTGAAGCGGGGAAACCAATTGCAGCCCTGCAGTTTCCACGAGACTCGTTTTTTATTATCACACCTCCCTTGATAACAGAGTTAGGAGTTTACATTTAAGTTGAGAAACTACTTCACAGCCTAGCAAATTCAAGGCTTTATAAAGCACAACAATGTTGTCTTCAGAAAAACATCTGAGGTATTTACCCTATTCTCCAGAAGTTGAGGAAGGTCGCAGGCCTTCCTGAGTTCCTTTCCACATTTGCTGTCTTTCCAAAATCCCTTCTTGAGAAATATCAGTATATCTGTGTTCCCACGCCCGTGTCACAAATTCATTCCATCCTCACGTAACCTTAATTCAGACGCAACACATAACTCCTCTAGTTTGGTTTTCCTGTGAAGTACGTTCTGAAAATTTTAAACTCTCATTGATATTCTCCAGGAAATTTAGTATTGCTACAATAATACAGGATAATGTATAGCTCATACAAGGATTTCACTAATTACCTCAATTATTGAAAGTGTTTCCTGGTGCAGATACCACCCCAGTCTGAACATTACACACGGTTGTGTCTTGCCTTTAATCTACATCAGATGCCCACACTCAGTTTCTTATATTAATGCTTTCACAAGGTCGAAGACTGTTGTGTTTGAGTTTGTCTGATGGATACTGGTTTGATTTGATTCTGGTTTTGTATTTTTGGCAGGAATATGACATGAGTGGCGTGTGGGCCGCACTGATGAATCAACAGGTACATGATGTTTGCTTGTCTAATTAGTGATGCTGATGTTGGTTAGGGCGTGGCCCCTAGGTTTTTCCATGCTTACCTTGTAATTGTAATCTGTGGAAAGATATTTTAAGGGACTATTTCTTAGTGTTTAAGTTAAGTGTGTCTTTTTTATTCTCCTAGCGTGAGCTTTCAAATTTTGATCAGACTAAATATAAAAGAAGAATTCCAACCTCCCCAGGTAAGCCAATAGAATATTTTGTATATTTGAGTATTCTTAACAAGTTTAATCTGAAAGAGATTTTTGTAAATGTATAGACTGTAGGGTTAGTGTTACTTATTTTTTATTTAGAAAAAGTTTTCAATTGGTAATCACCTAATAATAATTGAATTTAGGGATGACTGTGTGAGAGGCCTTTATAAATTAAATTGAATGAGGTTTTTTGGGGTGTATGTGTGTATGTGTGTGTGTTTATAGTCTGTGCACCTTCCTTTATTTTCACTCCCGGGGTTCTGGGAGTCAGAACCAGACCCTTGGTCAGGGCTGAGAAGTGCTTGACCACTAAGCTCTCTCCCCAGCTGATAGGTTTGCTTTTGACGATGTTAACAGTTGAGCAGACTCGATTGGGTGAAGAACACTAGTTGGTATCTTTACGCAGAAAGAGTCTCTAGGATAGAAACTAAAGGAAAAATTTATGATGTGAACGTACTTGGAAAACATAATTATCCTGGGGGTTGTGATGTTTTTGATAAGTTGCAACGTTTTTTTTTTTTTTTTTTTTTTGAAGTAATAAGTATTAGTCATTAATCGATTAGTTTGTTAATGCTTCAGTGCTATACTTATTAGTTAAGCATAATAATCATTAAACTTGCAGCACCAGTAGTGTTTTTAATTTCATCAATATGTGTGAGCTGGGTCTGAGGAGTAGCTGGTAGATTGGAGAGCTGTATTGATTTGATTTGTGGTTTAGATAAGTCTGGAGGCTCAGATCTGATTTCCGAAGTATGTTACATAATGGTAGGGGACAAATTGCTCTCTTGATAAAAGCATAAATTAATTTGGTAATAAGTTAAAAAAAAAAAAACCACTTGGTGAAATACCCTGTCTGCAAGGATTCTAATATAACACTTTCAGAAAAGTTACGTCTAAAAATAAAGGAAGAATGGTTAATGTTTCTGGAATATCAAAATTAGTTTGAGATCATTAAAAAAAAAAAGATAAGCAGGTAAAGTTGATGGCTGAATAGTCAAGAAGGACTAGCAACAGATATCCTGGATCTTAAGAACATATCAGAAGAAAGGCATTATTTCCACTGCCGACAAAGCCAATCAAAAGAGGTTGAAAGGCTTTAGAGGTCAGCAGACTTTTTAAAAAAGATTGACTTGGACTAGAAATGAGAAGGTTATCTGGTAATAAAAGTGCAGTTTATAGTCACTAGCGGTGACCGTAAGCATCCCTTGAGACTATTTGTGTTTCTACTGAGTCTGAATGCCTCAATGTGCAGTGAGGGAGAGTGCTTCTCATCTTGAGTTCATGTCCGAGTTTCAGGAGAATGTAAGGAGCACCAGCGGCTTTCAACTTTTCAGAGTCTGGATAGCTTTAACCCTGTGGTCTACAATTTACAAATGTCATTCTATTGAGAAACTTTTTGCAGCAGAATTGTCACCTGCCGTCTACCTGTAATTCTTCTGCACTTTGTGATGTTTCTGTGTTGTGAGAAGAAAGCTGGAATGCCACACTCCCAGTATGCCTCTTTGATATAAACGCTCTAATTAAGAAGAAGCAGAGCAGGAAAGCTCCATGATGGGGGAGGAGATGGCTCAGTTGGCAAAGTGTTCGCTGCAGAAGATGAAGACCCAAATTTGGATCTCCGGTCCGTGTAAAAGTCAGATTTGGCAGTAGTTCCTGTAACCCTGTTGCTAGGAGGGTGGAGCCAGGTGGACCCCTGGGGCTTGTCAGTTCTTTAAAAACCTACTCTTGGTTGGGTGATGGCGTTTTATCCCAACACTTGGGAGGCAGAGGCAGGAGGATCCCTGAATTTGAGGCCAGCCTGGTCTACAGAGTGAGTTCCAGGACAGCCAGTGCTTACACAGAGAGACCCTGTCTTGAGAAACCAAAACCATAAAACAAACAAACAAATAAATAATAAAAAACCTCTAATTATTGTTGTAAGCTATGATTTGAAGAGCCTTTCGTTGAGACTTCTCCTGTGTGATTGTACTGTATGCTTTAATAAACTTGATTTGCTTTTCTCTTGTTAACTTGTCTGTGTTTCTCCCAGCTATAAATTTATAAGGGTTGAAGAGAAATTGTGTTTGCTCCCTGATAAATATACTTCTTTAAATTTTTTAGATTAAAAATTTAGGGGAGAGTTGATTTAAACATGTACCCTTTATAAAATGAACAGTGGGGTCATACTACAGCCAGTGTCGCAGGAACCCCATCTTCCACCTTACCTTTATTTCTTGAGGACTCTGCCTCTTGGTGCTGGTCTGTAATGAGTCTGTCTGTCCTGCCAGCCAGCTCCCAAATAATGGCATGAACTTCTTATTAATTATGAAAGCTTGGCCTATAGCTTAGACTTGTTCCTAACTAGCTCATGTAACATAAGTTAACCTATATTTTTAATCTACATTCTACCATGTAGCTTTTACTTCTCTCCCATTCTGTGTGTCCTACTTGTTCTGTGTCTGGCTGGCTTCTCTGCCTCTCCTCTTCCCAGAGTCTTCTCTGTGCTTGAAGTACCACTTATACCTCCTGCCTACCTATTGGCTAATTAATTAACTCTTTATTAAACCAATCAGAGGCACCTTGGTAAAGACACATTGTCACAGTGTACAAAAAGGTTATTCCATAACACTGGTCCAGGGTATTCTTAGATCTCTTATCTGACCCTCAGCTGGGTGGGTGTTCCCTGGGGACTCCACCTCTTGGTATAGACCCAGGGTCCCCTTAGATCTTTGCCACTGACCTTCTCAGCCTTCCCTTCTAGCTCAGCTCCATTCCTTTGTGCCACCCTCAATCTGCAGAAGCACTCTCTACTATACTAGCCTAGGATCTAGAGTGGACAACAACAACTAAAGAATGGAATACCCACCCAGCAAAGACAAGACAATGTATGCACACTAAGAAATACCTCAAACAGCAAAACTCTAGATGCATAGATCCCAGAACAAAAACACAAACATCCACAGCCAAGACACTGCCTTCCTCAGAAGCCAGCATCTCTAATGCAATAGGCCTTGAGGTACAGTTTAGCTGAAGCATGAGAAAGACTTCAAAATAGCAATTTTTAAAATGCTCAAGAACCTTAAAGAGGATATGAATAAATGCCTCAAATGAAAATAGAAAGCACAATTGAATGAAATAATGAAAACAGGCCAAGACATAAAAGTAGAAATAGAATCGCTAAAGAAAACCCAACTGAAATAAAACTGGAAATAAAAATTTTAAGAGATCAAAATCCTCAGAGGTAAGCCTTCTCAACAGATTAGAAGACACAAAAGAGAGAATTTCAGGTCTTGAAGACAAAGTCGAGGAAGTAGATAGCTCTCTGTCAAAGAAAATGTTAAATCAAAAAGAAAAAAATCCAAGCACAAAACATCCAAGAAATCTGGGAGACTATGAAAAGACAAAACTTAAAATAATAGGTATGAAGAAGGAGAAGAAAACCAGGTTAAAGGCACAGGAAAAAAAATTGTGTTTTTGTTTTTTGGCTTATTGAGACAGGGTTTCTCTGTGTGGCCTTGACCATCCTGTAATTCTGTAGACAGGGCTGGCCTCTATCTCTAGAGATCTGCTTGCCTTGGCCTCCTAAGTACTGGGATTAAAAGCATGTGTTACCACATCACGCTAACAGAAAATATTTTAAATCACAGAAGAACATTTTCCCAAGCTAAAGAAAGAGATGCTTATCAACATGTAAGAAGCATCCAGAACACCAAATAGAACCAGAAAAGAAACACCGCATGACATATAATCAAAGCACTTAACGTACAGAACCAAGGACATTAAAGCTGCAAGGGAAAAAGACTAAATCACTTATAAAGGCAGGCCTATTAGAATAACACCTCAATGGAGACTCCGAAAGCCAGAAGGGCTTAAAATTCTAAGAGATCACAGATGCCAGCCCAGACTACTATACCCAGCAAAACTATCAGTGACAATCAATGGAGAACGAAAAACATTCCACTTTCTAAATTTAAGTAATTTTTATCTGCCAATCCACTTGAAGGAAAACTTCAGTCTAAAGAGGTTAATTACTTCAGGGCATACCCCATGCTCAGGAGTAGTTGGCAAACACGAAACAAACTCAGTGGTATTTTTGTGGACTTTGTGTTTCCATTTTGCTTTGGACATTTTTTGTCTTATTTATCTTTTGATTTTTGGGTTTTTTTGTTTTGGTTTTTCGAGACAGGGGTTTGTCTGTTAGTCTTGGTGCCTTTCCTGGATCTTGTTCTATAGACCAGCCTGGCCTCAAACTCACAGAGATCCGCCTGGCTCTGCCTCCTGAGTGTTGGGATTAAAGGTGAGTACCACCACTGCCTGGCTTTTGATTTTTGGTTTTTAAGTTTAGTATGTGTGTGTGTATGTGTGTGTGCGTGTGCATGTGTGTATGTATGTGCGTTTCTTGTGTTTTTTTTTTTTTTAACTTTGTTTTTATTTCTTGCCTTTTTTTAAAAGAAAAAAACAAAGTTTAGTGGGTAGAGAGATGGGGAAGATCTGGGAGGAATTTCATACAATCAAAATATATTGTATGAATCAGAATTTTTTTAGTTAAAGAAATGAGTGACTGGCTATAGAGATGGTTCAATGGTTAAGAGTGCACACTAGATGCTGGAGAGATGGTTCAATGCACTGGCTGCTCCTTGCACGCACATGGCAGCTCCAGACCTTCTGTAACTCCAGATCTAGGGGATCTGATACTCTTTTCTGGCCTCTGCCAGGCACTATGGTGCACATGCAGGCAAAACACTCATTCACATAAAATTGAGAAAACAAAAAGAGAATGCACACTGCTTTCCAAAGGACCTGTGGTTTGTTCCCAGCACCCTTGTCAGGTTCACAACCACCTTTAACTTCAGCTCTAGGGGAAAGAGGACCTGATACCCTGTGCTGGCCTCTGTGGACACCCACACACATGTGGTACACACACACACACACACACACACACACACACACACACACACACAATGAAAAGTAAAGATAAATCCATAGGCCGGATGGTGGTGGCACACGCCTTTAATCCCAGCACTTGGGAGGCAGAGCCAAGAGGATCTCTGTGAGCTTGAGGCCAGCCTGGGCTACAGAGGGAGATCTAGGACAGGCACCAAAATTACACAGAGAAACCCTGTCTCGAAAAACAAAAAACAGCAAAAAACAACACAAAAAGATAAATCCATAGAAATGAATAACAGTAAGTCATATCTTTTAAAATTTCTGTTCAGATGTGGGGTTGTTTATGACTAGCACCGAGAATGGAAATTTGTATGACTTGCACTGTACCTCACTTGTCTCTAAGCTTCTGCACCCCAGCTTCTAAAGGTCTTAAGTCTTGATATTAAAACATCAGATATTTAGAGTTTGTTTCTTTTTAAAGTTCATCAAATGGTTTACTAGGTTATTTTACATTTTTCTAAGCTTTGTACATCTTGAAATTTTATCAGCCTAAAACATTGAAACGGGCGTGTTATGGAGCCTAGAGTCCTTGTTTACTTTGTGTTGCTGTGATGATAAAAACACTGGTACCAAAAGCAACTTGGGAAGGCGTTGGTTTGCTTCAGTTTACAGTCTGTCAGTGTCTAAGGAAGCCAGGACAGGAACTCAAGCAGGATCCTGGAGGCAAGAACTGAAGTCGAGACCTTGGAAGAACGCTGCTTCCTGGCTTGCTTCCTAGCTTCTGTTCAGTTAACTTCTTGTGTAGCCCAGGATTCCCTGCCTAGGGCTGGCACCATCCACGGGTATATCAGTTAGCAATGAAGAAAATGCCCTAGGTCTAATCTGATGAAGACAGTCCTCCAAGTGTGTCTCCCAGATAACTGTGCTGTGTCAAACTGAGTGCTGAAGCAAACAGGGAGACCCAGACTGTCCTCTAACTTCCTGTTAGTTTTCTTGTCCCAGTGATTAATTATGGTATGCACCACAAGGCCTAGCTATTTTGAATTTTTTTGAAATGTAAATAACGTATGGACGCTTCCTTTGGCAGATTATACCAACTGAGTCAGTAATTGTAACTTGATTTGAATAAAATGACCCCTGTTGGCACATAGGGAGTGGCACTATTAGGTGGTGAGGCCTTATTGGAGTAAGTGTGGCCTTATTGGAGGAAGTTTGTCACTAGGGAGTGGGCTTTGAGGTCTTAGAAGCTCAAGCCAGGCCTAGTGGCTCATTGTCTCTTCCTGGTGCCTATGGATCCAGATGTAGTACTCTCAGTTCTCTCCCAAGCACCCTGTCTACCTGCACGCCATCATGTCCCGTCATGATGATAATAGACTAACTTTATGAAACTGTAAGCCAGCCCCAATTAAATGTTTTCCTTTATAAGAATATCTTGGTGTCTCTTCACAGCCATAGAAACCCTGACTAACTAAGACAGTAATCTGTGTTCTTTTATCTGAAGTGAGTGTTTTCCTTTTCACTGGATTTAGACATAGGCTTACAGTTGTTAAAAACAAATGCTTGAGGACCAAACGAGGAGGAAAGAAGGCTGTATTCTGATTTCCAGGTAACACCTGGTTCATGTCAGCTCTCTGGTCTGTAGGGTCCTAATGTGCAGTAGACTTATGTTAAAGGCAGCTATTCACACTTCACAGAGCCATCGCCTGGGTCAAATAAGAATGGAAAGCACTGTGTAATTAGTAAGGCACAATATCAATATGACATTCAGTGTGGATTCTCTAAACTCATGAGAGACAGATAAATCAGTGATTTTGGTCTCTTTGGTTTTTCAAGACAGGGTTTCTCTGTGTAGCTTTTCACCTTTCCTGGATCTTGCTCTGTAGACCAGGCTGGCCTTGAACTCACAAAGATCTGCCTGCCTCTGCCTCCCGAGTGCTGGGATTAAAGGTATGTGGCACCACCCCCCCCCACCCCCCCCTGGTGATTTTGGTGTCTTACTGTTAAGAGGCCAGAATGAGATCATCAGTATCTGATGTCATTGTGTAATGTTTTTTATTGACAGACAATTTGGACACTTACTGCTCTGGAGATAAAGTTGTTTCTACATCAAGATGTTACTCTGATGAAAGGAAGCATCCCACAACACCTTTTTGCAGTTCCTTCAAACACTTAAATGTGAACTGGTAAGGCATTCAGAATAGATATTGTTACTGTCTTGTCTGGTCACAACTTGAGAAACAACAGTAGAAAAGAGGTGTGTGTGTGTGTGTCGCACATGCTTCCTTGAGAGGAAGTAAAAGCAGTCTTGATCCTGATGTGCTCACGTGTGTATCAATGCACCACTTGTGTGCCTGACTCCCGAAGAGGCCAGGAGAGGGTATCTAACCCCCTGAAACTGGAGTTGCAGACAGCTGTGAATCACTGTGTGGTGCCAAGAACTGAGTCCATCTCCTCTGGAAGAGCAGCCAGTTCTCTTAGCCACTAAGCCATCATTCTATCCCTATTTATTTTTTATTACGTTTATTTATTTATTTATTTATTTATTTATTTATTTATTTATTTATTTATTTATTTATTATTTATTTAGTGTCTGTAGATGGGGCATGGCGCGGGCATGTGCCAAGGCACGTGTCGAGGCCAGAGCACAATTTGTAGGCGTTAGTCTCTCCTTCTACTGTTCGGGTCCTGGGTATCAAACCTGGCAGCAAGTGCCCTTGCCCGTTAAGCCATCCCACCTGCTCTAAGCTATTAAGTAGTAAAAAAATTTAAAATATTTATTCATTTTATCTTATGTGTATGACTGTTTTGCCTACATGTAAGTATGTGTACTGTAGGTATGTGTACTGCGTGCATGTCTGGTGCCCCAGGAGGTCAGAAGAGGTCATCAGATTTCCTGGAATTGGAATTATAGGTGTTGTAAGCCACCATATATGGATCTGGGAACTGAACCCAGGTCCTCTGCAAGAGCAACAAATGCTATTAACTGTTGCGCCATCTCTTCAGCACCCCCCCCTTTTAAAATTTTTTAAAAGATTTAGTTATTTTACTTTATGCATATGAATGTTTTGCATGCATGAGTGTTTGGGTACCATGTACATGCTTGTTGGATTCCCTGGAACTGGGGTTATGGAACCATCTGGGTGCTGGGACTCAAGCCCAAGTTTTCTGCAAGAGTAACAAGTGCTCTTAACTTCTAAGCTAGTGGTTCTCAACCTGTGTATCGTGACCATTGTGAGGAAGGGTCAAACAACCCTTTCCCTGGGGTCACCTAAGACCATCAGAAAACACAGATTTACATTACGTTTCATAGCAGTAGCAAAATTACAGTTATTAAATAGCAACGAAAATAATTTTGTGGTTGAGGGTCACAACAACATGAGGAACTGTATTAAAGTGTTGCAGAATTAGGAAGGTTGAGAAACACTGAACTATATAGTTCTGTCCATGCAACACATTTGTGCATTGCCTGAGATGACCAGAAGGGGGCATCATATCCCCTGATACTGGAGTTACAAATGGTTCTTTTTTTTTTTTTTTTTTTTTTTTTTTTTTTTTTTTTTTTTTTTTTTGGTTTTTCGAGACAGGGTTTCTCTGTAGCTTTGGAGCCTGTCCTGAATCTCACTCTGTAGCCCAGGCTGTCCTCAAACTCACAGAGATCCACCTGCCTCTGCTTCCCGAGTGCTGGGATTAAAGGTATGCGCCACCACCACCTGGCTACAAATGGTTCTTAACAGCCATGTCAGTGCTGGGTATCGAACCTGAATCCTCTGGGAGAGCAATCAGTGCTCTTAACCACTGAGCCATCTTTACAATCCCTATTTATATGTTTTTTTGTTTTTTGTGTGTGTGTGTGTGTGTGTGTGTGTGTGTGTGTGTGTGTGTGTGTGAGAGAGAGAGAGAGAGAGAGAGAGAGAGAGAGAGAGAGAGAGAGAGAGAGAGGCAGGGTCTTACTGTGTAGCCCTGGCTATCTGGAACTGGCTCTGTAGACTAGAGTGGCCTCACATTCACAGAGATCCTCTTGCCTCTGCTTCTTGAATGTTAGGATTATAGGTGTGTACCACTGTGCCCACTTTTTTGGATTTATTTATTTTATTTTACGTGTATGTTTTCCCTGTATTTTAGATTTGTGCACCACACATGTGCTTAGTGCCCGTGGAGGTCAGAGAGGGTGCTAGATTTCCTGGAACTGGTGTTATGGATGATTGTGAGCCACACCATGTGGGTGCTGGAAACTGAACCTTGGTCCTCTGCAAGAGTAATAAGTGCTCTTAACAGCTGAGCCATCTCTCTAGCCCCAAACTATTTTATTTTTTAATCATCTCACCAAGTGTTAGCTTTCCCTATGTTTTTTCATGCATTCTTAGTTCTGGGCGTCCTTCGCAACCCCAACAGTTCATTTAGTATGATGGGATAGTTAGTGGGTGAGCCTATTAATGAAATTAGCACACTTGTAAACCAGCCATTCAGGGGTTCTGGGATGTCAACAGTGGAGCCCTTAAGGGTACTTTATACACAACCATAACAACCTTCGCGTCTTACGTTCATTCTGGGGTGAAGTGACATTTTATATGTACTGTGATAGTGAAAAATACGGTGGAAGTCTTGCCTCTTTTTAATGTCTTTAGTGTGTTACTGGAAGAATGACCGAATGTGTCTGTAACTTATATTACGTTCCTTGTGAGCAGTGTGAGGTGACCTCAGAACATGAGGTCCTGGTTCTGGCTTGTACAGGAACTGCTAACCATTCTAATCAAACTGTAGATAACAATGCCTGTTGTATCGGAATTACTGGGATTCAGAAGAGTTTGGCAGCCACAGAGTGTTATACATCTTTTAAACTGTTTTAAATTACATCTGTTTAATGTGCAGAAAAGGTTGGCAGACACTTGCAGTGGGCTTTCAAGATTTTCACTTAGTTTGTGCTTTTCATATGTGTATTTTTTGTATTTAAAATGATTTTTACATTTTCCTCATTTGTTGTGATATCGCCATCTGAAAAGCAGCTCTTTTCTTGTCAGTTGTTATAGTGAACTTCTGGATTCTGATATATATATTGTTAAAGCCTAGATGATGAACTGGATTCTTTTCACAATTTAAAAAAATGGGAAACAGAAAAAGAATTAATTGAAGACGATCATAGAGATGGTGCCTCCAAAATAACAAAGCAGTCATTCAGAGAAATAGAAAAAGGTAAGAGAAATACTCATAAATAGGAATTTGTCATATAGAGTAAACCATGCTTACCTCATAGTAGTAACTGCTCCTCAGGAATCTGTATATTGCTGTGTTCTGAAGTTTTATAAACCTTAAGATGCTTGCTGTGCTTAGTATTCAATTAAGGAGAAGAGAAAGAAACACCATTTTCTGGTTGTGTTCTTCCATTCTCAAAACTTATCCAAATAAGTTCATAATTAACTGAACTTTTATGCCATCTAAGTTCCTTTTCATGTTTCCTTTGTGGAAAGGGCTTCCGAGGATTTGAGCGGCGCTGATGCTTTGACAAAGTTCTGTAGATTGCTACGGCTGGCTTCCCTGTCTGCCCGAGTGCATCCCATAGTTTCCTCAGGATTTCAAGGACAGTGGGCACGGGAGGTGGTACCTGTTGCCCTTGGGCTGCAGGGTTTGGAGCACACTGTTGCTCCGCTGAAGCCCTGGGCATGTGCCGCCTACACTCCTTCGGCCCCCTCGTCCCCTTTGTTACGTTGGCCTCAGCGTTTGAAGATGATGTGACCTGATTCAGCCTGGACTTGTGTTTCCCATTCGGTGACCAATTTTTCTCCTGAAAATGCAAGAGAAATTTATTTTTAAGAGTTGAATGTATAAAAAAAATTTAAGGAGTGCTGACTGTGCCTGTTGGAGATAGGAGGTCGCACTGTTGCCCTGACAAGTCAAGAACTTGTAGCCCATGTTCATAGCAGTATGACTATGTAAAGCAGCCAGAAGATGGAAGCATCCAGATGCCCATCAGCGAGTGAATAAAGTAGATGTGCTTCGTGAATAAAACAAACAACAACAAAATATAAGGAGCACCCAGGCCAGGGATTGGTTAGTTTGATACCTAGATGGATTTTTCACTCATTTGCTTTTCTCAGTAATGAAACTTTTGCTTTGTTTTAATTCATTTTATTGTTTTGTTTTTCAGTTATGTTCTCACCTTGTAGCTCAAGCTGGCCTTGAACTTGTGATGCCTTTGCCTCGGTCAATTGCTGGGATTATAGGTGTTATGCCACCTGCCTAGAAAATATTTTGTTGTTGTTGTTGAGACAGGGTTTCTGTGTAGTCCCGGCTGTGTAGACCAGGCTGGTCTCAAACTTACAGAGTTCCTGCCTCTAGATCCCAAGTGTGTAGCTAGAGTTTTCCTGCCTTGCCCACAGTCAGTACAAATCTTTGTCACCTGCCAGTCCCACAGCCGCTCAGACCCAACCAAGTAAACACAGAGACTTATATTGCTTACAAACTGTATGGCTGTGGCAGGCTTCTTGCTAACTGTTCTTTTATCTTAAATTAACCCATTTCTATAAATCTATACCTTGCCACGTGGCTCTTGGCTTACCGGCGTCTTCACATGCTTCTTGTCATGGTGGCAGCTGGCAGTGACTCCCTTTCCCTTCCTGTTCCCTTAATTCTCCTCTCTGTTAGTCCCGCCTACACTTCCTGCCTGGCCACTGGCCAATCAGTGTTTTATTTATTGACCAATCAGAGCAACAGATTTAACATACAGACCATTCCACAGCACGAGTGTAAATTAGTATTTTTTATTTTGGCTGTTTCATGCTCTGTCCAAGATGGGGGAGTGTAATGAAAGACTTTTAAAGTTTATCCCAAGGCCACTAAGTTCCATTTATCATGTGTGAGTTTTTCTTGGCATGTATTCTTTATGGTACTGGGTTTCTTAGGAACTACATAATGGACTTAGAGTATATTCTCCCCCACACTCACCCCTCTGACTTTCTGTTAGTCCGTCTTGCGTCTAGGAGGTTAGGCTTCTACCTTCATTTATACACTTTATCCAAATCTTATGTTATAGTTTATCATTTTTGCCATACCATTCTGCTGTGGGATGTCTTTATGTATGCTGTGAATATGTTTTGCTCTGATTGGTTGATAAATAAAGCTGTATGGGCCTATGGCAAGGCAGCTTAGAGGCAGGCAGAAAATCTGAGCAGAGAGACAGGAAGAAGTTGGGAGGGATGCGAGCCAGCCACCCAAGGAGCAACATGTAATGGGATGCAGGTAAAGTCATGGAACATGTGGCGATACATAGATTAATAGTAATGGGCTAATTTAAGATGTAAGAACTAGCTAGCAAGAGGCCTTCCATAGACTATACAGTTCGTAAATAATATAAGCTTCTGTGTGCTTACTTGGGTCTGAGTGGCTGTGGGACCAGGCAGGACACAGGAAAACATCTGACTACACCATCTTTTTTTCCAGATTTTTAAACAATACTATGATTTTTATTTAAAGCAACTCTCTTGAGAACATTTAAAACTTTTGCAGATGCCCTGCCGACCAACACAACCTCATCAAGACTTCAGACTGAACGTTGCAGTGATTTCGTTGACTCTCCTCTGAAACATGGCATTTCTCCAAAACCCAAAGTGTCAAAGAAGCAGAGTTTACTTCCACATCACATAAGTCAAATATATGATGAATTATTTCATATCCATCTGAAACTGCAGGTAAAAGCCAAATGCTGAATTGGGAATTCAGAAATGTGTGTGTTTTAAGAGTGCTTGCAAAATTTCAATATAAGGAATTTGATTGGAATTATACATACACAGGTCAAAGCAGGTCAGAAGGGGCAGATTTGATTTATAGGACTGTCAAATGGGAAATGTAGTGACTGAGAGAAAATTCAAAGCAGTGGTAGCTTACCAATAGGTGTGTCTTTAGATTTTAGATTGTCTTATGTTTATTTTCAGCCCATCCCATCCTTAAGATAGAAAACAAAAAGTGCTGATATAAAGTGTGTTACATGAAGACATTATAAATTCATTGTTATAAGTACTTACTTGTAAGAAGTCTCTTGTCAAAATTCAACTCTAAGTATAAGCATTTGTGTCGTCTATGGGGTTCATATCGAAAGGGCCTACGTGCGTGTTTATCAAGTGTCTCCAAGGAAAAGGAAGCAGGACTTTATCTAGTGGAGTTTGTGTGACTCCTCATTGGAAGCCATCATACACGACCATGAAGTAGTTAAAGCATTTTATTTAGTTAAGTAATTTTAAATAACTGTATCTCTTTCTGTCACAATAATTGAAACTATGATTACCATGGCATTTAAGAATAAGATTATGCTAGGCAGTAGTGGCACATGCCTTTTATCTCTGCCCTGGGGAGGCAGAGGCAGAGGCAGATGGATCTCTGTGAGTTCAAGGCCAACCTGGTCTACAGAGAGATTTCCAGGACAGCCAGGGCTACACAGAGAAACCCTGTTTTGAAAAACCAAACACAAAAAGAAAGAAAAGAAGAAAGAATAAGATTATTATTAGCCTAAATCACCCAAAACGTTTTGGGAAAGACTGAGTCTGGCCCTTGACTGGAGGTAGAATTTAGAAAGGAGAGCAGTGAGAATGATATTCTGAGTACAAAGGCATTGGCAAGGTGTGGTGGCACATACCTTAGGCCCAGCCCTTGGGAACAGAGGCAGGTGGGTTTCTGTGAGTTCAAGACCAGCCTGGTCCACATAGTGAGTCTCAAGACCAGTCAGGACTATGGAGTGGGACCCTGCCTCAGAAAGAAAGAGCAGAGGCAATGCTTCCAAGGAGGGACTGTTAGGTTATGAATGAAGCAGCCTCCGGAGTGAATAATAAAGCAGTAAATCTCATGCAGGCTGCCTTACAGGGGTTGAATCTAGAGAGTGAAATTTAAAAAATTATGTTTTAGTAGTGGGCATGGTAGCACAGACCTCTAATCCCAGCACACAGGAGGCAGAGGCAGGTGAATCTCTGTGAGTCGAGGCCAGCCTGGTCTACAGAGTGAGTTCCAGGACAGCTAGGGCTGTTACTCAAAAAACAAAAGCCTGTCTCAAAAACCAAAACCAAAATGGTATCTTGGGAAGTAGGGTAAAAGAAAAGCAATGATGTTATCAGCAAACAATATAAAGCCAGAAAAATGAAGTGAATGTGATTGATGTGGTTTCATTAACCTTCAGTTTTATCTGATCTTGAAATTTATACTGTACTGTTAGAATTGTCATTAGGCATATAGATTTTTGTTACATTATGGGATTTCATTAATTCAACAAACATTGTAGTGCCTACTAATATGCATTCATATGTTCAATGCTGTATATCTATGCAAGTGCATAAAATATACAGGGCCCTGCTACATGGAGCTTATTAGAAGAAATAATGAGTACTAATGTTAACACACACACACACACACACACACACACACACACACACACACACACACACAATCTCATTAGCTTAGCCCAGGCTGACCTTGAACTCACTATGTAGTTGAGGCCATCCTAGAATTCTCATCCTCCTGCCTAAGTTGGTGTGCTGGGGAGCAAGGGTACAAATTTGTACCACCAAGCCAGGCTAATTTTATAACTTTAAATGGAAGAACAATAGAAGTATATCAGGGATATCTGATTAAGGCAGAATGGGAAGTCAGGTAAGGTTTCTCTGACATTTAAATTAAATCCTGAAGGATGAGTATTTAACACTAATTAGTGAGAGGAATTCATTCTAGATTGATCCATTTCTTGCACAAAAAGCTCTTGACTCAAGAAAAATATAAACATCTGATGATTTTTTTTATAGCAGGACAGCTACATAAGCTGCTCTGTGCTTATGTGAATTGATTGGAGGGGAGTATAGATGTGGAATTCAGGAGCCTAGATAGTACTCTCCTGTAGGTCACGGCATGAGAGAGACAGTGATGACATGGAGCAGGCTGGTGGCGGAGGAACAGAGCTGGAGAGAGTAGATACTTAGTACGGAGGTGAATGGCTAAGCTTGGTGTGCAGATCTGGAGGAAGCATAGAGGAAGTGAGACCCTCACTCAGTTCTTCCTGTCTGGTCTGCGCAGCGGGAAGGAAAGTGGATTTCAGGAGAGAAGGATTTGGTTGAGTGGGTTTGGGTTGCTCCAGCACATCAGCCAGACAGTCAAATTGATCTTGGGTAAGTGTCTAATTTGGGAGTCCTTTATGTACTCAGTTAGTACCCTGTCTCTATAACAAAGCACTTGAAACAATCAACTTAGGAAGCCAAATGAGTGTCCCACGTGGTGGTGTACATCTGGAGCTCCAGTTGTTTGGAAAGCTGAGGAACACTTGAACCCCTCCCTGAATTTGAGACCAGGCTGGGTACCATCGGGAGCTCTGATTTCAGTTTATAACAATCACAAGTGGCTTGCTTTGGTTTGTAGGTTTGGGGGTTCTGATGTATGACTGCTCTAGTTTGCTTTCTCCTGCTGTGATAAGACACTGTGCCAGAAACAACTCGGGGAGGGGGTTTCATCTGGCTCACCTGTCCAGATCATAGTCCTCTGAAGAGGAGTCAGGACAGAAACTCAAGACAGGAACTGAAGCAGAGGCAACAGAGCAATGCTATTTATTGGCTTGCTCTCCATGGCTTGCTCAGCCTACTTTTTGTTTGTTTGGTTTAGTTTTCCAAGACAGGGTTTCTCAGCGTAGCTCTGGCTGTCCTAGAACTTTTTTGTAGACCAGGCTGGCCTTGAACTCAGAGATCCGCCTGCTTCTGCCTCCCCATTGCTGGGATTAATGGTGTGTGTCACCACCTGGCTATTCAGCCTGCTTTCTTATACAACCCAGCACGAATCGTCCAAGGGAGGCACTGCCCTTAGTGGGCTAGGTCCTCCTACTTTGACCATTAATCAAGAAAATGCCCCACAGACTTGCCTAAAGGTCAGTCTGATGGAGGTTTTTTTGTTTTTGTTTTTGTTTTTTTTCCCCCTGAATTGAGTTTCTTTCTTCCTAGAGGACTCTTATAAACTAAGAGTCAAAACTGACAGAAAACTAACCAGCACAGTGACTCTTGGGTCTGAACTAGAAAACTGCATTTTAAATTCATAACTCATTAATTTTTAAATGTGTTATTATCTTTAATATACTCATGGAGTTGCATACCACCCCAACGAATTTTAGAATATTTCTTCATCCCCAAAAGGCAACCACTAATCTACTTTCTGTCTCTTTAGATTTGTTCATCTGGGATATTTTACACATGCTATCCTATATAGTATGTAGTAATTTGTTCCTGGATCCTTCCACTTAGTGTATTTTTAAAATTATTTCCTGTTGACTCATGTATCAGTCCCTGCTTTTTATTGCTAAATACTACTGTGTTATATACCACGTTTTTCTTCTTTATTCATTAATTGCTGGACATTTGGGTTGTGTCCTAGCTTCATGTCTGTAGCTGTGATAAATACTCGGGCAAAGATCAGCACAGGGGAGGGTGCTGCAACGATTTAGTGGCTTGCAATCCCAGGTTGCAGTCCAAGACAGCAGGGCAGTAGAGGCAGCAGGAACTAAAAAGCAATTAGTGATATCATATCTATAGTCAAGAGCAGATAAATGTATGTTACTCGTCTAGCTTTTTATTATATAGCTCGCCCCCTGCCAAGGGAATGGTATCACCCACAATGGGCATGCTTGCAGGCCAACCTGAACTAGGTAATTCCAAATTCCAAATTAAGACAGTCTGCCCAGGTAATTCTAGGTTGTGTCAAGTCAACAGTTAAAACTAACTAGTTATAGGTTGTTTACATTTTAGGCTATCGTGATGATGTTGCTGTGATCATTTGTGTTTAAGTTTTGTATGAACATACGCTTTCATTTCTGTTGGAATGCTAGAGTCAGATGGTAACTATGTTTAACATATTTTGAGGAACTACCAGATTGTGTTCCAGAGTAACCACATTATTTTACACTGGCAAAATCCATTTGATTAAAACAGTATCAGGGTATTAAGGTGTAAATTGAAGAATTTGTGAAGTAATTAAGAAAACCCACTTAAATTGTGTGTTTTGGTAGTGTGAAACTGCATCCCAGCAGAAATTTGCTGAAGAACTTCAGAAGCGGGAACAGTTTTTAGCAGAACGAGAACAGCTGCTCTTCAGACATGAAACTGCCTTGAGCAAAATTAAAGGTGTTGAAGAAGAAGTTCAGACAAGATTTCAAATTTTAAAGGAGGTGATTATACAGCATTGGATCAGAGAGTAATTCTTTTTCTTCGCTTCATTAATGATTACATTCTTGCCATATTTGCTTATTTCACCTCTTTTCCTGCTTTTTTTGCACCCACTTATGCACACCTTATTTCCTTCTTTTTTATTGAAAATATTTTTCATATAGTATATGCTGATCATAGTTTACCTCCCTCATCTCCTCCCAGATCCTCCCTACCTCCCCACCCATCCAACTCCATGTCTTTTTTTTCTCTCTCTGTTTAGGAAACAAACAGGCAAATAAAAATAAATAGAAAAAGAAAACAGAAAACAAAGAAAAAGCATGAGAAAAACAAATACAGGAAGAGACACGCACAAACACACATAACCCGTAAAAACACAAACCCAGAAACCATACTATATAAGCAAAAGACCCGTTAGGTAGAAAATGCCCAAACAAAGCGTTGTGAGACAAAAACAATCTCTAAAAACACCATCGAGTTTATTTTGTGCTGGCCATCCCCTGCTGCTTGTGGGGCCTGCCCTTAAGTGTGGTTTGTATATCCAGTGAGACCCCATAGGAGAAAACCAACTTTCCCATTGTGGTTGGTTGACAGTTGAAGATAGCTTCTGAGTTAAGGATTAGAGCTCAGGTCCACTGACCCTCTCGGCGCTAGGATCCCATCTGGTTTGGACCTATGCAGGCCCTGTACATGCCACCACAGACTCGTAAGTTCATATGTGCATCAGTTTTGTGTCTGGAAGGCACCATTTCTTTGGTGTCTTCCATCCCACTGACTCTTAAAATCTTTCTGCCTCCTCATCCACATTGGGCCCTGAGCCCTGAGGGGAGAGATTTGATAAAGACGTCCTATTTAGGACTGAGTGTTCCAAGGTCTCTCACTCTCAGCACTTTGTCCAGTTGTGGCTCTCATTAGTTCCCATCTCCTGCAGGAGCAAGCTTCTCTGATGATGGCTGAGCAAGACACTGATCTATGAGTATAGCAGAATGTCATTATGAGTCATTTTATTGCTACATTCTTTTAACAGAACAATAGTATTTAGTTTTCCTCTAAGTCCATGGCCTGTCTAGTCCTGGGTTCTTGGCCACCTTAGCAGTGTTAGGCATAAAGTCCATCTTTTTTTTTTTTTAATTAATTAAAATTTTTCATTTATTTTACATCCTGATCAAAGTTTCCCCTCCCCTCCTCCTGTTCCCTCTCCACTGCCTCCCCTTTATGTCCCCTCTCCCCACCCACTCCTCCTCTATCTCCATTCAGAAAGGGGCAGGCTTCCCATGGGCATTAACAAAGCATGACACATCAAGTTGAGGCAGGGGCAAGCTCCTCCCCCTGTATCAATGCTAAGCGAGGCATCCCACCCTAGGGAGTAGGTTCCCAAAAGCCAGATTAAGTGCCAGGGAGAGGTCCCGATCCCACTGCTAGGAGCTTCATAAACAGAGCAAGCTATATAACTGTCACACACATGCAGAAGGCCTAGGTTGGTCCCCTGTAGGCTCCCTAGCTGTTGGTCCAGAGTCCGTGAGCTCCCATGAGCTCAAATCAGCTATATCTGTGGGGGTCTTTTTTGTTTTTGTTTTCTTTTAATTTTTTGTGAAGATTTGTGTTAGGATTTTGATGAGGCTTGCAGATTGCATTTAATCTGTAGGTTGCTTTTGGTAGGATGGCCATTTTTATAATATTAAATCTACTGATCTATGAGCATGGGAGATGTTTCCATCCTCTGATATCTTCTCCAGTGTCTTAAAATATTTATTATACAAGCCTTTTACTCTCTTGATTAGACTTACTCATACACACACACACACACACACACACACACACACACACACACACACTACCGCGTACCTATGCTTAAACACATTGATTAGAGTTTTCATGATGGAAGAATTTCTGATTTTTAGTTAATTTATGTTTAATAGCATTTGATTTATTTTTTAAATGATTTTTGAGGATTTAACTCAGGGCCTTGGGTATGTTGGGCCCTAAGCTGTTATTTAGATCAAATTTCTCCCTCTTTTAGCAACACAGCACAGAAGTCGAGCACTTAACGGAAGCACTTAAGGAAAAGAGTAAAGAGAGCAAGAGGATGAGGTCCTCATTTGATGCTCTGAGAGAGCTGAATGACAGCCTAAAAAAACAGGTAAGACCTATGTCATAGATATTAGATGCTAAGATTTAAGACTTGTATTTAGGAAATCTAAGTAAGCCTTAAAACATTTCAGCTAGAATTTTATTAAATTTGTTAGCTTTATTATAAGATTCTTGTAAACATAAATAAAATATTTATATTCTTGCTTCTTTTTCATCTATTTTGACAAATAGCTGATATATTTGGCAATTAAAAAATTAAAAATAGCTTTACCAGATTAACAGCAAGCCCAGGGACTGGAGAGATGGCTCAGTGGTTATGAGCCCTGACTGTTCTTCTAGAGGACTGGGTTTAGCTCCTAGCATCTACATGTGTAGTGAGAGGCTTTTCTATGTCCTGCCCCATCCTGCAGCAGGCTTCCAAATAATCACTCAGGGGCGTATATTAATTACAAATGCTTGACCATTAGCTCAGGCTTATTACTAACTAGCTCTGCACTTAAAATTAACCCTTCTTTTTTTTTTTTTTTAGATTTATTTATTTTATGTATGAGTGCTCTATTGACTTTATGCCAGAAGAAGGCATCAGATCCCACCATAGATGGTTGTGAGTCACCATGTGGGTGCTAGGGATTGAACCCAGGTCCTCTGGAAGAGCAGCCAGTGCTCTTAGCCACTGAGCTATCTCTCCAGCCCCAAAATTAATTCATAATTCTTACCTATGTTTAGCCATGTGGCCAGGTACCTTTTCTCAGTGCCGCATTCTCATCTTGCTTCCTCTGCATCTGGCTGGTGACTCCTGACTCTGCCCTTCCTCTTCCCCAAATTCTCCTAGTCTGGTCACCCTGCTTATTCTTCCTGCTGGGCTACTGCCCAATCAATGTTTTATTAAACCAGTTCAAGTGACAAATCTTTACAGTGTACAAGAGCATTATCCCACAGCACACATGGAGGCTCACAACTGTCTGTAACTCTAGTTTTAGGGGATCTGATGCCCTCTTTGGCCTCCATAGGTACTGCTTGCTTTTGGTGCATAGACATGTATACAGGCAAAGCACCCATTGTCTTAGGGGTTTCTATTGCTGTGAGGAGACACCAGGACCACGGCAACTCTTAGAAAGGAAAACATTTAATTGGGGCTGGCTTACAATGCAGAGTTTTAGTACATTATCATCATGGCAGGAAGCATGGTGGCATAAAGCAGACATGGTGCTGGAGAGGTAGCTGAGAGCTCTACATCTGGATACATAGGCAGCAAGAAGAGACAATGAGCCACTAGGTCTGCTTTGAGCTTCTGAGATCTCAAAGCCCACCCCCTAGTGACACACTTCCTCCAATAAGGCCACACCTACTCCAGCAAGGTCACACCTCCCAATAGTGCCACTCCCTCTGGGCTTATGGGGGCCATTTTCTTTCAAACCACCACATTCTACTCCCTGGCCCCCGGAGGCTTGTAGCCAGATCATAAGGCAAAATGCATTTAGTCCAACTTTAAAAGTCCCCATAGACTATAACAGTCTCAAACCTGTAAAAGTCCAAATTCTCTTCTGAGATTCATACAATTTTGTTTGTTTATTTATTTATTTATTGGTTTTTCGAGGCAGGGTTTCTCTGTGTAATTTTGGTTCCTGTCCTGGATCTTTCTCTGTAGACCAGGCTAGACTCAAACTCAGATCTGCCTGGCTCTGCCTCCTGAGTGCTGGGCTTAAAGGCATGTGCCACCTCCGCCCACCCCAGGATTTTCTTTAATCTGTTTATCTCTGTGAACACAGGAGTTAGCTCCATTCCAGTTCCTAGTGCCTCCTTTCTCCTTGAATTGTACATTTTGTATTTTTCCTTGCTCAGCTTGCTCCTTTTCATTATGGATATTCATAAGAGTGAACATAAATAACCACACAACAGAGTTAATACTCGGCTGTTTTGAAATTTCCTCTGCCAACATAATTAATCCAGAACTCTTCAGTTTAACTTCAGGCATACTTTTCAGATAAGAGCAAAAAGCAGCCACATTTTTAGCCAAAATATCACAAGAATGGTCTCTAGGCCACATACAAATATTCTTCTCTGAAACTTCTTGAGCCAGGCCCCCACAGTTCATATCACCCTCAACACCTCTGACTTTCATGCTTCCACTAGTATGGCCCATTAAAGCATTCAACTGCTTTTCTAATCTAAAATCCCAAAGTCCACATTCCTCCAAACTAAAGCATGGTCAGGTCTGTCACAGCAATACCCCAGTCCCAGGTACCAACTTCTGTCTTAGTTAGGGTTTTATTGCTGTGAAGAGACACCATGACTATGGCAACTCTTATAAAGGAATACATTTAATTGGGGCTGGCTTACAGTTCAGAGGTTTAGTCCATTATTATCATGGCAGGAAGCATGGCGTCACACAGGCAGACATGGTGCTGGAGAGGTAGCTGAGAGTTCTATATCTTGATCAGCAGGCAGCAGGAAGAAACTGAGCCAGTAGATGGGGCTTGAGCATCTGGGACCTCAAAGCCCACCGACTAGTGACACACTCCCTCCAGCAAGGCCACATCTCCTCATAGTGCCATTCCTATTGGCCTATGGGGGCCATTGTCTTTCAAACCATCACACCTGGGTACTTATTTTTTTCTTTTTTTTACCAAGAAAAAACTTGGCAATTTGAGAACAGATCAACTTTTAGACATTGATTTAGGCTTAAATACTTACTATAACTGTATACTACTACTAATTTAAACCAAGTATTTACTAAATGTTGGGCACTGTGCTAGACGTAAGCCTTTTTGCTCATACTCTTTCTTGTGTATAAAAATGGTCCTATATTGTACAATAACACATATATGAGTTGTAATTATGTCGATACATAATCCTAAAATTGCTTAGGAGAAACGTTTTTGTGAGTTATACCTTCTTTTTTTCTTCCTTCTGTTAATTTTTTCCCTAAAAAGTGAAAATGAGGGCATATGGGTGAAGACAGAGAAAAGGCTGATTATGTGTATTGGCTTAGTTAGGGTTTCTGTTGTTGTGATTAAACACCAAGACCAAAAGCAACTTGGGAACGAAAGCATTTATTTTATCTTACAGTAGTAGTTTTATGCTGTAGTCTAGCATAATGGGAAGTCAGGGCAGGAACTGGCGGCAGAAGCTGAAGCAGAGGTCGTGGAGGAGTGCTGCTTACCAGCTTGGTCTCCATGTCCTGCTCAGCCTGTTTTCTTAGACTGTCCAGGACCATCTCCCAAGGGTGGCATTGCCCCCAGCAAACTGGGTCCTCCTCACATGTCAATCACTGATCAAGAAAATGCCCCACAACTTACCTGCAGGCCAATCTATAGAGCCATTTTCTCAGTAAGGCTTCCCATTTCCCAGGTAAGTCTTGACTTGTATCAAGTTGACAAAACCAACCAGCACATGTATATTGATTGGGAAGAAGTAGATGGAAAGAGACTGAGATAAACCTAGGAACGTGCTGGGCATGGTGGTGCCCATGAGTCCCAGCACACTAAGGACAAAATGAAACAGAACTTAGTCACTTTAAAGCAGAGGGCTGAGAAACTGTCTGGATTTCTTTCTTTCATTCATTCATTCATTCATTCATTCATTCATTCATTCATTCACTCATTCATTCACTTAGTTTTGAGACAGGGTTTCATTGTATCTCTGGCTGGCCTAGACCTTGCTGTGTAGGCCAGGATGGCCTCAAACTCTTGGAGACCCACCTGTCTTTGCTTCCTGAGTGCTAGGATTAAAAAAAAATGATGCCTTTAAATTTAATATGCTCAATAAAGCAGAAAAAAGGAGATTGAGAACTTCCTTAAAGTGTGGATCACGGGACAGGCGACGTGGCTCTGTTGAAGGTGCTTGCTTCCAAGCCCAAAGACCTGAGCTTGATCCTAAGACCCACATGTGGAATGAGAACCAGCTCCTACAAGTTGCCCTCTGACCTCCACATCTGTGCTCCCTACTATACAGCAAATAAGTAAAAGTAATTTTTAAAAATATGGACTATAAAAAGGAAGTAAATTGAAATTCTAAAACTTTAAAGAACAATTGTAGTTAAGAACTTCTGCCTAAAAAGTGAATATGAATGTTGAGAGTGCTTGCCAAGTATTCTCAAGGTCCTAGATTTCATTATTAGGGAATTGGGAGGGAAATTAAAAACAAAAAAGAATAGTTATAAGAACAGGTGAGAAGCAGCAGAAGGTATGGTTAGTGAGTTGGAGCACAGTTTATTAAGAAGTTTCCAAATTGAAGCATTGGATGAAGAAAGAATGAACAATTCAGAAAAGACTCATGTAGGATTTAGCTTGCTTTCTAGTGCAGTGATCAAACACTGACCACGAGTAGCCTGGGGAGGAAAGGTTTATTTCATCTTACAACTCTCAGGTCACACTCTATCACTGATAAACATCAGGTTCAAAAGTCAAGCTGGAACAGGGGCCAGGAACAAGGGGAGACATAGGTGCTGGCTGTGGGAGAGCGAGAGAGGTGTCCTTAAGTGCCTTAACAATAGCCATATACACAGTTTTGGTGGCTTTTGAAATTCAATTGATCTTAGAGCTCCTAAGAAACTTTCTTTTTTAGTAAAAGAGACCATAGGTGTTTCCTGAGGAGCACTGGATGGGATTGCAGGCTGATAAGATAAAAATAGTCTCAAGAACTACAAGGAAGTTAAGGCATACTTTAAAAAAAGATTTCTTTGTTTTAATTTTGTGTGCATGGGTGTTTTTCATGTGGTCTGTGCACTCTGTGCATGCAATGCCCAAGAAGACCAGAAGATGGCGTTGGCTACTCTGGAACTGGTGTTACAGACAGTTGTTAGCTGCCCTGTTGGGAACTGAGCTCAGGTCCTCTGTAAGAACAAGTACGCTTAAACACTGAGCCATCTCTGCAGCCCCAAACTATAAGCACAGTCATAATCTTGAGAGGTTCTCAGGAAGTTCGGTTTATGGTAGGAAAAGAGTGTTAGTCAAAGGTCATCAGTGCTTTGGCCTTAAGCATGGTTCACTGCTACTTTAATTTATATAGCTCTATAAAATGAATATCGTTTCTGTGCCAGCAATCTGCACAGCAAATGTTAGCTGTATCAACAGTTTTGACTCTGAGCTAGCGAGAGCTTCAACCAGACTCTAAATTAGGGTTTCCTCTCTGTTATCATCACCCTTACTTTTGTCTGTCCTTTCTGCCTCAGTTTTCCTGTCAGACTTTATCCCCTTAATCTTAAGGGCTACTGATGGCCAAAGGTTCATTTTCTGGAACTTGTGCACTGCTGGATAGGGATATCGACCTCTCTATTCTGTGATGGTAGCGCTCTACCTGCCTGATCTAAGGGAGCAAAGGAAGCCTGAGGATCTTCAAAATGAATGGAATAGTAATCTAGAAAAGAGGATGTGTCCTGTGATGACAACACTTATAAACAGGAGGCCTGCAGCAGATTGTTATGAATAATTTAGGAATTACTAATAGGTTTTCTGTAGCCCGAGAATAGGTTTCTCTGCCAACGCAGTAAGCTAGATCAAGCCGAATTGAAAAAGTAAAAGAACAGGTTTATTTGAGCAAAGCAATTCCTGGGTTAGTTCTCCAGTCCCAGAGATTGAGGCAGGAGAAGTCAGGTGCCCAAACTAGAGCACGAGCTTATATACCCCGTAGGCGAGGGGTGGTGACGTGTCTTCCACAAGCTGGGTTTGTGTCGGAGTGTGGTCTAAGACTGAACACTTTAGGTGCGGACTTGGGCTGTGGGCAACTTCAGGGGAGGAGCTGCCGCAGCTGCCAGGAATGAGGAACTGGGCTTTTGGCATCTCTTCTTTGTTGGAGAGTCTCTGAGAGGTTTGGAGAGAGACGGAGAGATGGGGCTTCTCAGACCATGCAGGAGAGCTGGAGGTTCCAGTCGAACTATTACTACCAA
Source organism: Peromyscus maniculatus bairdii (assembly GCF_049852395.1). Lineage (NCBI taxonomy): Eukaryota > Metazoa > Chordata > Mammalia > Rodentia > Cricetidae > Peromyscus > Peromyscus maniculatus. The sequence goes on along the minus strand of NC_134872.1, from coordinate 29,872,287 downwards.
AAAAAAAAAATAGTGGAGCTTTTTTGTACTGTGGGGTGCTTGGAAACCCTATGTTATAAAGCATTAAAGCTTCTGGGGATGTAGCTCAGTGGTAGAGCACCTGTCCAGAATCACAGACACCCCCCCCCCCAAAAGGGGCTGGGGAGATGGCTCAGTGGGTAAGAGCAGGTACTGCTCTTCCAGAGGACCCAGGTTCAATTCCCAGCACCCACATGGCAGCTCACAACTGTCTGTAACTCCAGTTCCAGGGGACCCAACACCCTCACACAGACATACATGCAGACAAAATACCAGTGCACATAAAATAAAAATAAATTAATTTAGAAAGAAGCAAACTGGGGAGGAAAGGGTTTACTTGGCTTGTGTTTCCACATCACTGTTCATCACTGAAGGAAGTCAGGATAGGAACTCAAACAGAGTGGAACCTGGAGGCAGGAGCTGATGCAGAGGCCATGGAAGGGTGCTGCTTACTGGCTTGTTCCCCATGTTTTGCTCAGCCTGCTTTCTTATAGAACCCAGGTCCACCAGTCCAGGCTCAGCATCACCTACAATAGGCTGGGTTTTCCCCCATCCATCACTAATTAAGAAAATGCCCTACAGACTTGCCTGTAGCCCAATCTTGCAGAGATATTTTCTCAGTTGAGACTTCCTCCTCTCAGATGACTTTAGTTTGTGTCACATTGACATAAAGCCGGCCAGTGCAAGGTCCATAAAAATTATACTTCCAAAACATTTCCCATTAGGCTTTTCAGATCTTAGGCATTATCTTTGTTACTTTTCCTGTTGCTGTGATAAAATACCTAACACAGACAGCCAAAAGGAGGAAGATGTGTTTTGGCTCACAGTTCAAGGATACAGTCGGTCCATCAGGGTAGGAAAGTCTTATGGCAGGAGCTTGAGGAGGCGGCTGATGACCTTGCATCTGTAATCAAGAAGCAGCGAGCACTGAGTGCCTGTGCTCAGCTAGCATCTGCTTTTTATGTAGTCTAGGACCCAAGCTCTCAGAAGAGTAGGTCTTCCCACCCCATTTAACCTAATCAAGAGATTCCATCGGAGGCATGCCGGAAGGCTCGTGTGGATGATTACAGATTGTTGATAGTCAATACTAGCCATCATAGGAGTTTTGCAAATTTTTCATAAAATGTAAAATTTCCTAGATACTGTTAATGTTTTAGAATGAAATGGGGATTTTTGGCTGTTTTGTTATACTGCTCAGTTAAGTATCTGGTAAGATTAGATAGTATATTGAAAAATCCTTCATATCAAAATAGTTTAAAATGTCTATTGAAACATGTAATTTTCCCCTTCCTTAGCTAAATGAAGTAAGTGAAGAAAACAGGAAGATGGAGATTCAGGCCAAAAGAGTTCAAGCTCGTTTAGATAACCTACAGGTAAGTTGTCTGCTTTTCTTCCATGAGTTTTTGTTTTTATAATTTTTTTAGGGCATATGTGTGTGTGTGAGTGACTGTATGCCATGAGTGTGCAGTTGTACATAGAGGCCAGAAGAGGGTATTGGAGTTCCTGGAGCTGGAATTGCAGGCAGCTGTGAACTTCCCAACTGATGTCTGTTTTCCAAGAGCAGTACCTCCTCTTAACTGCTGAGACACCTCTTTAGTCCCCATCATAATTTTTAAATTAGTTATTTTATGCATATTTTGTCTGCATGTATGTCTGTGCACCGTGTGCATGCCCAGTGCCCAGGGAAGTCAGAAGAGGGCATTGTATCCAATGGAACTAGAGTTAAGAGATGGTTGTGAGCCACCATGTGTTTGCTGGGAATTGAACCCTAGTCCTCTGGAAGAACAGCCAGTGCTCTTAACCGCGGAGCCATCTCTTTAGCTCTGTCTTGAACTTTTAAATGATTTGCTTGCTTTTTATAAGATTGTTCCTTAATTCCTGACTGTGTGTCATTGGCAGAGGAAGTATGAGTTCTTGACAGTGCAGAAGCTGAAAGGAGATTGCCATGCTGCTCCTGAAATGAAAAATTTAAAACCAGAAAAAGTACCGGTTTCAAAACCTTTCAAGGTATGATATGATTAAAATTCCTCTAATGGAGAGCCAAGAAATTTTCTTTTATCCTTTAATCATTTTTCTATTTTAAGCAAAATGTATTTTTTTTTTTTTTTTTTTTTTTTGGTTTTTCGAGACAGGGTTTCTCTGTGTAGCTTTGCGCCTTTCCTGGAGCTCACTTGGTAGACCAGGCTGGCCTCGAACTCACAGAGATCCGCCTGCCTCTGCCTCCCAAGTGCTGCAAAATGTATTTTTTGAAAGAATTCATCTTAATTATTTTACAGAGAAGTATGTGGAATATTTTAATATATGCATGTATATTTGCCATATATATATATATATATATATATGGCAAAAACAAAGTATTTCAGCGCTGTTTTAGTTACAGTGACATTGACTAGTTACAGGGCTCTTTAGGGTTACCTGTTGTTAATAAAGTTATTTTCCTATCAAAATCACACCCATCTATCCATCTATGTAGCTTTTTTTTTTTTTTTTTTTAATCAACTTACTTGATTTGCTCAACAGATTTATTTTAGTTTGTGGCCTGTTAGGGTATTTTTTTTTGTTTTGTTTTGTTTTTGTCTTGTCAGCTTGACACAAGTTAGAATCACCTAGAAAAAGAGACTCTTAGGCGGATTTTCCTTATCAGATTACCTGTAGGCCAGTCTGTGGCATTTTCTTAATTGCTGATTGATTTGGGAGGGTCTACTCTACTGTGAGGTGACACCCTTAGGCAGGTGGTCCTGGATGGTATAAGGAAGCAGGCTGAAGAAGCCATGGGGAGCAAGCTAGTGAACAGCACTTCTCTGTGGTTTCTGCTTCAGTTCCTGGGTCTAGGTTCCTGCCTGGAGTACCTTTCTTGGCTTCCTTTTATGATGAACTGTGGTCAGGTTGTGGAAGTCAAATAAATCCTCCCCTCCACAGGTCGCTTTGGTCTTAGTGTCCATCACAGCAGTAAAAGGCAAACTAGGGCAGGGCCTGTGGCAAGGTAGCACTTCATGACAGAAGGACACGTAGAGAAGCAGGCCTGCCAGAAACAGAGTTGGAGGAAGGCATGGAACAAAGTATGCCCTTCAAGGGCATGCTTCCAGTGACATTCCTCCAGCTGAGCCCCACTTCCGAGTGTCCACCTTCTTCCAATAATGTCATCATGTTATGAGTTCATCAATGAAGAACTCATTGGTTATTTATCATTGATGAAGTCATCGTTAATTCATCATTGAATCAGAACTCTCATGATCTAGTTACTTTTGCTTCTCAAAGCCGTGCCTTTCAGCATTGCATTTTGGGGCAACATTTGATATTCAGATCATAATACTATCCCTGAATGGGCTCTGTGAATCCATAATTTTTTTTTAACTTGAAGTATAAATCACATATAACAAACAACATACTAGATTTTTCTCATGTAAAGTTTGATTAGTTTTGGTAAATGCTTTTCCTCATGCCATGTACAAATACAACACTCAAATTTTCCTCTCTGCCCTTTCCTATTCATTCTTGCCCATCAGAAGTGGTTGTTGACATGGGTTCTGTCATCCATGTTTGGCCTATTGTATAGCTTTAGCCAGTAGAATTGCATAGTGTATACTCACTTGGTTAAGGATTTTCTTTTCTCAGCATCATGTTGGTTGTATCAGTTGTGTGGTCAGTAGTATTCTGTTGTATGTATTTTTCACAGTTCACTCATCCATTCTGTAGATAGACACTTTTTGTACCTTAGGAATAAAAGTGCTCCAGATATTTACATACAAGGATTTTGTAAATATGTTTGCATTCTTCACTATATACCAGAACCTGGATTTCTGAGCTATAAGGTAGATGTGTATTTTTAAGAAAATGTCTATTTTCCAAAATGATTGTACCATTTTATAATTCTAGCAATGTATGAAAGTTCTGTTTATGTAACAAACTTGCCAGCATTTGGTAATTTTAATCCTTTTTAGTTTGATCTTTCTAATGTATGTATAATTGTATCTTACTGTAGACTTTAATCTTTTTGATATATTTTGTAGTTCTCTATGTAAATTAGAAAAAGGTGGAGATTTCATACCCAGGTACCCACTTGGAGAGATAGTTTGGCTGGCTGTTCTTTCAGAGGACTTGGGTTCAATTCCCAGCACACATATAGTGGCTCACAACTCTCTAACTCCAGTTCCAGGGAATCCAATACCTTCTTCTGGCCTCTGCAGACAGTGGACACACATGGTTTGCAGATATACATGCAGGCAAAACACTCATATACATAAAATATAAATAAGTAAATATTCAAAAAAATTGTAGCCAGAAACCAGGATTATTGAAGTTTCATCTAAAGTTAGTTTCTACTTGAAGAAAAAATGAGGTTTAAAATTATTCTTGTAGCAGCTGGAGAGATGGCTCAGAGGTTAAGAGCACTGATTGCTCTTTAGAGGACCTGAGGTCAATTTCCAGCAAACACGTGGTGGCTCATAACCATCTGTAATGAGATCTGATGCCCTCTTCTGGTGTGCAGGCATACATGCAGGCAGAACACTGTATTCATAATAAATAAATGAATAAATCTTTAAAAATTGTAGGCCAGTGAGATGGCTCAGTAGGCAAATATTCTTGCCAACCAAGGTTGACATTCTGAGTGATTCCTAGAACCCACTGTAGGAGAAAACTGACTTCTCATAGTTGTTCTCTGACCTCTACATAAGCACACCCTCACTCATACATGTATGCATCATATATGCAATAAATAAGTAAGTAAATATATTAAAATTATTCTTGTTTCAAAAAGTGTGGCAGCGGTTCACCACCTTTTTCAATTCCCTGATTTTGCCCTTAAGACTCTGCTTACTGTTGTATATTTTTAAGTCACACTTGTATCTCTGTTTTTGTCTCCTCCCTTTGAGGCAGGAGCTCTCCCTATGTAGTCCAGTTTTGGCTGAAATTTACATGAGACCTCCAGCCTCCACCTCGTGAATGTTGGTATTGCAGGGATGAACCACTTACTGCACCTGGCTTGTTTTTGTATATTTTACTTTATTTATTTTGCAGTAGGGTCACAGGTAGCCTAGGCTGACTTCAAATTCACTCTGTAGCTGAGAATGACCTTAAACTTCTGATCCTCCTGTCTCCACCTCCTGAATTCTGGGATGATAGACATGGGCTATCACACCTGTCTTCTGCAGTGCTGGAGACTGAGCTTCCTGTGATTTAGACAAAAGACAAATTTCCAGCTGAGCTACATCCCTAGCACTGGCTTTGCACATTTAAAACAGAATAATTACGCCTAGCATGCCTCATAATTTAATAATTAATTATTGTGAGGAATAGTGAATTAAATTAACCAAAACTGTGTTTTGAAGGTATCATCGTCAAGCAAAATACAGAGACAGGGGCTGGAGAGATGACTCAAAGGGAAAGTGTCTGCAGGGCATTCACACAAGCATGAAAACCAGGGTTCTAATCCCCGAAGCCCTTGTAAAGGCATAAAAGGCTGCATCAGTTTAGCTGATGGCCTCTAATTCCCCACTAAGAAGAGACAGGGTTCCCCAGAGCAAACTGTCTAAGGAGACTCTGGGTTTGATGAGAGACCCTAACATAATGAATATTGTATAAGTGTTGGGGCGTTTACCCACCACCCCCACAGTTCCCTAGAGTTTTCTTGAGTGCGAGCAGCAGGAAATATTAGATAGAAGGATTTATAGCGGAGAATATTGCGGAGATAAACAGATAGAAAACAGCCTCGAGAGGCCTGGAACCTATTCCAACGGGCCCCCGACTGTCTCTGCCCCAGGGTTTTTATAGAGACGCCAAGGGGTGGAGCAAAAGACCTCCTCCCCCAGCACAGCCAAGTGCAGACCTTCTCAGACACCTGCACTCAGGCCCATGGTCCTGATCATCCTCTATTCGGACCTGCTGGGTAAAGCCACGAGGAACCTGAGAACGGGTTCCCACATGTAAGAGCCATCTAGAATGATTCATGATATCAACCTCAGACCTCATAGGCATATACTCCCTTACCGTGTGAAATCATGCATACACACATATTCATACCAAACAGATGAAAATTGGGCAAGCAAAATTAGAGAGACAGGAACTTTTATTTGGCAATAGTAAGATTTTACTTCAAGACACATGTACAGGTCAGCCTTTGGCATAACTGGAGATTAAAGCAAAGTTTGGGAATTTTATTCTGAGAAAGACAGCTACCAGTTATTCTGAAACAAGGTTCATTGAACTTGGGAGAGCTGCAAGCTCTGGTCATTACATAGAGATGTTTCTCTGTAATATTAAGGCTCATCATTGACAGTTGTTAAGTAAAAATAGTCAAAGATAGGGCAGACCGTTTTGTTAGACAGACTCAGAAATAGTTTTTGGAGTAGGATCTATTTGTGTTCATGGGTTGTGGTGGGAAGGGTTCTGTTTTTTTGCTGTTTTGTTTTTTATTTTATTTATTTATTATTATTGTTTGTTTTTGTTTTTCAGGACAGGGTTTCTCTGTATAGCCCTGGCCGTCTTTGAACTCACCCTGTAGACCAGGCTGGCCTCAGACTCAGAGATCCACCTGCCTCTGCCTCCTGAGTGCTGGGGTCAAAGGCGTGCGCCACCACTGCCTGGCTTGTTTTTATTTTTTGAGGTAGGATCTCATGTAGCCTAGATAGACCTTAAACTTGCTCTGATAGATAGATAGATAGATAGATAGATAGATAGATAGATAGATAGATAGATAGATGGATGGATGGATGGATGGATGGATGGATGGATGGATGGATGGATGGATATTCACATTTATATACTATATGAAGGGATGTATTAGAGTGGCGTACAGGCTGTGATCCCAGTAGTCCCAACAGTGGCTGTCTCCGGATGGGAAGGCTGAGAGGCTGATAGTTGTTCTGTCTAGGAGGCAGCAGTCCTGATTTTGTGCTAGAGTCCTAGAGAGCTGCTGGTCTTCGGTCTGCATTGGAATCTATCAGAAGGAGGTTTTTATACCAGCGGAGGAATGCCTCAGCAGCAGGACACATGAACTAGCCAAGAGATTGAGAGCAAGCAGGCAAAAAGCAAAGCTTCCTCGTCCCATGTCCTTTTATTCTGGCTGTCACCAGGTGTGGCCCAGACTTACAGTGGATCTTACACCTTCAAATGGTCCACTCAAGAAAAGCCCTCCCAGGTGTGCCCAGCTTGGGTTTGAATGTATGTTTATTTTTTTATGGGACCAAGCACAGGTCACACACGTGCTAGGCAAGTGTACTCATGAGTTATATCCCAGACCTTTGTCTTACTGTTTTTTCCCCCCCTGTTTTGGTAGGCTCCCAGAGAATAAGGTTTCCAGGGAAAAAATTGTGCATCATGTTTATATCAGGTTATTATTATTAAGAAAGTAAGTATTGTAGGATGAAAATACAAAAATCCTACAATAGAAATTACTTAGTTTAGGGAATTGTTAAGTCTGTATTGTTAGACTTTTTTTTTTTTTTTTTTTTTTTTAAGATAGGCTGGTTCATGGTGTTGAGTTAAAGCCATCTTTTACATTTTTGTGTTATCAAACTTAAATAATTTTTTTTTTTTTTTTGGTTTTTCGAGACAGGGTTTCTCTGTGTAGCTTTGCGCCTTTCCTGGAACTCACTTTGTAGCCCAGGCTGGCCTCGAACTCACAGAGATCCGCCTGCCTCTGCCTCCCGAGTGCTGGGATTAAAGGCATGTGCCACCCCGCCCGGCTCAAACTTAAATAATTTTAGTGACAATTATTTAAAGAAAATTTTTAGCCGGGCATGGTGGTGCACACCTTTAATCCCAGCACTGGGGAGGCAGAGGCAGGTGGATCTCTGTGAGTTCAAGGCCGGTGGGGTCTACAGAGTGAGATCCAGGACAAGGCCACACAGAGAAACCCTGTCTCAAAGCAACAAGAAAAAAACAAAAAAAAAAAAATTTTTTTTTTTTTTGGTTTGGAGATAGTCTCACTGTGTGTGTGTGTAACCCAGTTTTTCCTCAAACTCATTATCTTTTTTTTTTTTTTTAAAGATTTATTTATATATTATACATACAGTGTTCAGTCTGCATGTTTTCTTGTAGGCCAGAAGAGGGAACCAGATCTCATTACAGGTGATTGTGAGCCACCATGTGGTTGCTGGCAATTGAACTCAGTACTTCTGGAAGAGCAGTCAGTGCTCTTAACCACTGAGCCATCTCTCTAGCCCCAAACTCGTTTATCTTCTTGCTTATTTTCTTTAGTGCTGAGATGGGGTAATAGTCTAGGGCTACTATAATATAGCCACTGAAAATTTTTTTATTATAGCAATAAAGTATAATTTTATTTTCCTTATTATGATGAATTTACTTATCTTATCTAAGCAAGCATTTAATGTTCTTAATACGATAGGCAATATTTGATTTGGAATTTAAGTAAACACCTAAACACTTGTCTAAAAATAATTTAAGTAAATTATTTAAGTAAATTATTCTATAATATTCTTGTTTTTATGGGGTTTTCAACTGAAGTCATGTTTGATTTAATGTTTGATCAATAGACAGCACTCAATGGACAATTATATGAACTGTTAATTGTTTTCATGAACTGGATCTCAGACCACCATCTTAACAAAGTGGAGCCTGAAGAACCTAGTGTGAATGGTGAAAAACCATCACTCAAACCTTCCCCGAGAAGTGACATTCAAGAGAAGTGTGTGAAGGTCGGTTTTCAAGATTTGCTTCTTTTTGTTTTATGTATGTAAGTGTTTTGTTCGTATGAATGTAAGTCTTGTCGTGTCCCCCCCCCCTCCCCCGGTGTGCCTGGTGTCTGGAGGCCAGAAGAGGGTGTTGGATGCCCTGGACTGGACTTACAGAAGGTTGTGAGCCAGTGATGGTGCTTCGAACCTAACCTGCGTCCTTTGTAAAGGCGGTAGGTGCTTTACACCCCTGAGTCGTTTCTCCAGCCCCCAAGGTTTTGTTCTGTTTTTAATTTGAAATTCATGAAGAGATTAAGTAAGGAAAAGCTTGTGGCATTTTTATTTATTTTTAGTTTAGTTTAGTTTTTAAAGATTACATCTATTTATTTAATTGGGGAGGGGGGACACACCACTACACATGTGTGAAAGTCAGAGAACAACTTTCTCCCTCAATCAGTTCTCTCCTCCCACTGTGTGGATCCCAGGGGTGGAGCTCAGGGTCTCAGGCTTAGCGGCAGGCTGCTTTACCCACAAGCCATCTCACTGGCTCTGGCATTTTTTAAATTAGATTCATATATTTTATTTTATGTGAGAATATTTTATCTGCCTGTATGTATGTGTACCACATGCATATATGTGTGCTACCTACAGAAGTCAGAAGAGTGTTTTGGATCCTCTAGAACAGTGGTTCTCAACTTCTGGGTGGAGACCCCTTTATGTGTATGTGTGTGTGTAGGGAGGTGGGTGAATGGGACAAATGACCCTTTCACAGGGGTTGCCTAAGATCGTTGGAAAACATAGACAATTATGTTATAATTCGTAACAGTGGTAAAATTACAGGTATGTAGCAGCAACAAAATAATGTTATGGTTGGGGGTCAGCATGAGGAACTGTATTAAAGGGTCGCAGCATTAGAAAGGCTGAGGCCCACTGCTCCAGAACTAGAGCTACATAGAGATGGCTGTGAACCACTACATGATGCTGGGAACCGAATCCCAGTCCTCTGCAAGAACAAGTCATGCTCTTAACCACTGAGCCATCTCTCCAACCCCAACTTCTGACATGTTTGTAAGTGAAAATGTTGGAAGTATTTTTGTTTTGTGAGTCAGGTTCTCAGTGTGTAACTTAGGCTGTCCTTAAATTCACTCTGTAGTTGAGGATGGTGTTAAATTTAGGATTCTCTTGTCACTGCCTTCTTGTTTCTGAGATTATAAATATGTGCTTCTATATCTGACTTAGAAGCATTTTTTGCTAGAAAATTGTCTAAACCAGCACTTTTTAACATTCATTTCAGACCTCAATATTAATTCATACTAAATTTGAAAGGTTTGTTTTATGTGTATGTATGCTTTTCCTACATATATGTATGTGTGCTGAATGCATGCAGTGCCCAAGGAGCTAGAAGACTGTTGTAGCCACCGTGGGGTTCTGGGAACTAAACCCTTGTCCTCTGCAAGGGCAGAAAGGACTCTTAACCACTGACCCATCTCTCCAGCTCCTGTATGTACATTTAATTTTTCTTTATTTTGAGTATTATTAGGTATTAAACCCAGGGCCTAAGCAGTACTGCAATGCATTTGTAGTTTTCTTAATATGATGGGAGTTGGTTTTTTTAAAGTAGAGACATAACTTTAATCAAATGCTTAGAAGTGCCAAAATGGTCATCTATTCAGTGATGTGAATTGCTCTTCCTACATACAATCATAGCTTTGAAACCTATTGGTATAATTCTTTTTTTTTATTGGATTTGGGGATTAAGGATAAAATCTCTGCTTTGTGGGGTTTTTAATCATCAAAGGGAAATATTTCCTAATGTCAATATCAGTGCTCAAGATTTGTAACTAGTATGAAAGGTCTTTCGAGATTGACAGTATAAAAACTTTGAGGAAACGACAGGTTTTGTTTGTTATTTTCAGGAATAATTTCATGATTATAAGTAGTCCAGGATTTTGAGTAAATTATATTCATCTTTTTTTTTTTTAATCTTTAACTACAAAGATCCTTCAAAATGTCTTTTGTGCTAGGTAGAATAATGGCTGCAGAAATGCTCCCATTCTGCCCTTTGGAACCTATAACCATGACAAAAAGGAATGAAAATTACCATTCAGCTGCCCTTGAAACAGGGAGGTTTCCCAAAGTTTCCAGGCTGTCCAGCATACTGAATCTTTAAGCTGGAAAGGAAGATTTAGGTTGAATACTCAGTGTATCGTTGCTGGCGTTGAAGGTGGACCACCGTGGAAATGAACAATGGGAAGGAGACAGTTCCAGAGGCTGGATACTGCCTTCAGCTCTGTCAGCATAGATCTCAGTGCCAGAACTGCAGAGAACTGAGCTCAGCTTGCAACTTGACTGAGTAAGGGGTGACTCTTCCCCTTAACCTCCAGAAACATGTACAGGGTGGTAGGCATCTTAATCTTGACCAGCTGAGACCTACCTCAGACTAAGTGTTGTTTAAGCATACTTTGTGATACTTTATTATAGCTATATAATAGGACTTATTTTATTTAGAATTTTTGTTTGTTTTTTCTTTTTTTTTTTTTTTTTTTTTTTTTTTTTTTTTTTTGGTTTTTCGAGACAGGGTTTCTCTGCGTAGCTTTGCGCCTTTCCTGGAGCTCACTTGGTAGCCCAGGCTGGCCTCGAACTCACAGAGATCCGCCTGGCTCTGCCTCCCGAGTGCTGGGATTAAAGGCGTGCGCCACCACCGCCCGGCTTTGTTTGTTTTTTCAAGACAGGGTTTCTCCGTGTAGTTTTGGTGCCTGTCCTGAATCTCGCTCTGTAGACCAGGCTGGCCTCAAACTCACAGATATTTGCCTGGCTCTTCCTCCCGAGTGCTGGGATTAAAGATGTGCGCCACCACTGCCCAGCTTAACCTCATATTTTTAAAGATGTCAGTTCCCTGCCCCAAATTAATCTGTATATCCAGTGCATTATCCACATTTCAACTGGCTTCTTTGTAGAAATGGGTAGACCAATCCTAAAAGTCGTTTAGTTCATTTTTAGAAAACCATGGCAGTTAATTTCGGATATCTAAATATGTGGTGCTTTTGTGTCCCATCTCCTTCAGCTTCTGCCTCTGATGACAGACCAGCTCCAGTGGATGCCTTTTGTGAACGCCAAACTGCACGAGCCATTTGTAAAGTTTATTTATTGGTCTATAAGGCAGCTGGATGCTGGAACACAGGTACTGACTCATCAGAACCTATCTAGTAGACTCTGCTTAGGATCAGTTCTCTGGGTTATGTTCACAGAAAAATAAATACTACACATGTGTGTGATCTGTCCTCTTTTGTTTGAGAGCAGTCTTTTCTATAAAATACCATCTGTCCTAAGGTTTTGATAGGGATTGTATTCAGCTTGTATACCAGTTTCCTGTGATGAGTCTTTCAGCATAGGAATATAACCGTCTTTTCACTCACAGCCGTGTTCTTGTATCATTGTTGCATAATTTTTGCATAAAATTCATGTGTGGACTCTTAATTATGTTTTTTAACTATTTGAGTTTTTTTTATTTTATTTATTTATTATGTATACAGTCTGTCTGCACACATCCCTGCAGGCCAGAAGAGGGCGCCAGATCTCATTACAGATGGTTGTGAGCCACCATGTGGTTGCTGGGAATTGAACTCAGGACCTTTGGAAGAGCAAGCAGTGCTCTTAACCTCTGAGCCATCTCTCCAGCCCACTATTTGAGTTTTTGAGTGGTTTTAATCTGTTAAATTTTGTTGTCCATATGTTTATGGTGATAACATGTGTCTTAGTTAGAGTTTCTATTCCTGTGAAGAGACACCATGACCACGGCAACTCTTATAAAGGAAAACATTTAATTGAAGTGGTGGTTTACAGTTATAAGGTTCAGTCCATTACCATCATGGTGGGGAGCACGGTGGCATACAGGCAGACATGGTGTTGAAAGTCTTACATCTTGCAGGCAACAGGAAGTTGACTAAGACACTGATCAGTATCCTGAGCATAGGAAACCTTAAAACCCACCCCCACAATGACACACTTCCTTCAACAAGGTCATACCCACTCCAACAAAGCCATACCTCCTAATAGTACCACTCCCTTGAGATTGTGGGGGCCAATTACATTCAAACTACCCCAGCATATAGACATATAATTGATTAACAAGGAATATTGGTCTTTGGTTTTTGTGTTTTGAACTTTGTCTGGTTTTATATCTATTTGATTTATAAAAATTGAAATCATCTCATCCTTTATTAATTCTAAAAGGCTATTAGGTGATATAGTTGGGGTTTCTATTTCTGTGAAGAGACATCATGACCACAGCAACTCTTAGAAAGGAAAACATTTATTTAGGGCTCGCTTACAGTTTAGAGGTTTCGTCCATTATCATCATGGTGAGAAGCATGGTAGCATAAAGGTAGACATGGTGCTGGAGAGTCAGCTGAGAGTTTTACATCTTGATCTACAGGCAGCAGCAGGAGACTGTGTGCCACACTGAGGGTAGCTTGAACATAGAAGACCTCAAAGCCGGCCTGCACTGTGACACACTTCTCTAATTAGGCCACACCTCCTAATAGTGCCACTCCCTGAGCCAAGGATTCAAACATAAGTCTATGGAGGCCATTCCTATTCAAACCACCACAGGTGAATAGAATGAATTCTTTAAATATTTGATGGTGTGATGCGCAATTCTAATTAGTCTTAATAATAAAACCCCAGAGTCAGATATCGGGGTAAAACCTGAAAGATCAGAGAAGTAAAGGAGCAGCCACAGTCATCTCTTACCTCTCCAACTCCTCAGAATGGGAAGGGGCGAGCTCCTGTCTCCGCCCCGCCATATCACTTCCTGTCTCCTGTGTGTACAGACCTCCAGACCTCTATGGTTAACTAGTGGCTAGTTCCACCCTCTGATCTTCAGGCAAGCTTTATTTATCAGAACACAAAATATCACAACAGATAGTGTTCAGGAGAGAACTAGAGATTTTATTCTTTTTTTATTTTCTTCTTTTTATATGAATGTTTGCTTGCATGTATGTAGATGTACCATGTGTGTGCAGTGTCCACAGAGGCAGAGAAGATCATTGGATAGCCTGGAACTGGAATTACAAAGGGTTGTGAGTTGCTGTGTGGGTGCTGGGAACTGAACCCAGGTCCTCTGCAAGACCAGTAAGTGCTCTTAACCACTAAGCCATCTCTCTAGCCCTGAGATATATTTGAGGGAAAGTTTTAAATTATGAATTCAGTTTTTCTTAAAATTTTTATTATGTTTTCTCTCTGTCTGTCTCTGTCTGTCTGTCTGTCTCTCTCTCTCTCTGTCTCTCTCTGTGTATGGGTATAGAGGACAGATAGACATAAGGAATCTTCCGCAGTCACTCTACCTTATTTATTTACTTTTAATATTTACTTCTATTGTATATGTATGTATGCACCAAGTATGTGTGTGGGCATGAGTGCCACAGCGTGTGTGTGGAGGTCAGAGGGCAGCTTTGTGGAGTTGGTTCTCTCCTTCTAGCTTTCTGAAAATTCCAGGGTCAGGTCACAAGACTTGTAGAACAAATGCCCCTCTGAGCAGTCTTATAAGCCCTCTACCTTTTTCAGACAGGGTCTGCCACTGAACTGGAGCTCACTGATTGGTTAAAATGGCTGTCTAGTGGTACCCAAGGATCTGCCTATGTCTGCCGTCCCGCGAGTCCCTCATCTGGGGTTACAGATGGCAGTGCTGGAGATTCATCTGAGGTCCTTATGCCTGTACAGCAGGCTCTTAGCCACCTGAGGCATCATCTCCCTTATCTCCCATATTTTGATGTGTCACATTTTCATTTACATTTTAAAAAATATTTGTTTTATTTTTATTTCTGTGCATGGATGTGTGTGTCTGTGCGGGGGTTTGTACTAGACAAGGGTGTCAGAGACCCTGGGCCTGGAGTTAGAAGCAGTTGTGAGCTTCCTGGCTGCGGTGCTGGGATCTGAACTGCAGTCCTCTGCGAGAGCAGCAACCCCTCATGGCTGCTGTGCCGGCTCTCCCGTCCCTTGTTCACAGTTCCTGACCGGTTTTTAATTCCAGTAGAACTTTCTTCACTGTGTGTATTATTTAGAAGTTTGTTTTAGTTCTTCCTGTTTTTGGTTTGCTGATGTGGCTGTATTGTTGTTCTGTTGTTGAGTGGAGAGTTTTATAAATGTTAACTGGTGGTATTTATAAGTTCTGTATCCTCACTGATACTTTGTCTAGTTCTGCTATCAATAGTTGAGGGTAGTGTGTTCAAGTTATGTTATAGCTTGTACATTTGTGTTTGTCTTGCATCATCTCTTTTTGTCTCACATTAGATAATTAACCTAAATTTTTTTTAGAAATATGATTTATTTATTCTTATTTTATGTACATTGGTGTTTTGCTTGCATTAATGTCTGTGTGAGGGTATCCGATCTTGGAGTTACAGACAGTTGTTAGCTGCCATGTGGGTGCTGGGAATTGAACCCAGGTCCTCTGGAAGAGCAGCCAGTGCTCTTAACTGCTGAGCCATCTCTCCAGCCCCATAACCTAAAAATTTTTATGTGTGCGAGTGTACATATGCCCCACTTGCACGCAGTGCCCCTGGAGATCAGAAGAGGGCCTCTAACTCCCTGGAGTTGGAGGTAGAGATGGTTGTGAGCTGCCGTGTGGCGTCGGAAACCCAACCTGGGTCCTGTACGAGAGCAGGCAGTGATCTTAACAGCCAAGCCACCTCTCCAGCCTGTGTTATATTTGACAACTTGGTTGGTTGGTGGATATACATTTAGGATTATTGTGCCTTCTTGGTATAGTGACCCTGTTTTATTATGTAATTTCCTTTTTCTTTAAAAATTTTTTGTTTTGTTTTTTGAGACGGTGTTTCTCTGTGTGACAGCTCAGCTGTCCTGGAACTGGCTTTGTAGACCAGGCTGCCCTCGAAATCACAGAGATATGCCTGCCTCTGTCTCCTGAGTGCTGGGATCAACAGTATGCACCACCACTACTCAGCTTTAAATTTTTTTTTTTAATGATACAAGTTTTAATTATTTTAGGCTTAAAAATAGAAACAGTCTACATGCTATTAAAAATATATACTTTTCCTCAGGAGTACTAAAATTTTATTTACAGTACATTTAAATCAGATTGCATTGTCCATGCCACTCACTGCCCAGTCATTTGATATCCCAAATCTCGGAATGTCTGTTTCTAGTTTTGAGTGTACAAATGTGTTCTCCACATTGCAGTATCAATGCTGAGCTTAGAATCAGTTTACAAATCCTCATGAAGATGTGGAAAATCATTACGAAAATCAGTGACAAGGGCTGGAAGAATTAAGTCACAACACAGAAACTTTTCAGTTATTTCTAAGTCTAGCTTAAGCGTTCTCATGTTCAGCAGTTTGAAATGGTTTCCTTTCGTTTCAGTCATAACAAGTCTGTAGAAGATCACCAGATCCCATGTTATTCTAGAGATACCTTATTCTGTACCATTTCTGTTTTGTCCATTTTCTTACTGAAATTTATCCCGTGAGAATTTTCTATGATTCTGACCCAGTCTTTTCTTCTTTTGAAATTGTTAAGTTTTCAGCCACTGGGGGTATTTATAGTGAGACTGAGCTGAAAACAGAAGTTAGTCATTTGATAAGCAAACACTTCTTCATCCTTGCCCAGGGGCAGTCTTGGCAAGGTCTGGTCTGAGGCTGGAGTGGAACCTTAGTTCCTGGGAACCTGGCTTTTCCTCCTTGAAGAGACTGGAGTTATCCGTCCCCAGGCCACTGTGTGCTCAGTCTGTGCTGCACTTGAGATACCCTGTGTCCCGTTGTGCAACATTGCTTGGTTAGCTTCCTGCTGACACCATCTTTTCATCAGGGCCTCTGAGAAAACCTTGGGTTGACCTGGCACCCAACAGAGAAAAGTGGTGAACTCAGAGTTCAACTCACTTCATTTGATATTTCTTTATGCCAGATTTAGCCTGATCTTAGTTTCTTAGGAAAACATTTCAGAAAAAGAAGTCCATACTTGGTTTTTAAAAGTTATTTATACAGTTTTAATTCTAATTATGCATATTTCCAATTCTATTTTTCATAAATATTTGCTTTATGTATAAATTTGATTAAGTATTTCAAGTAGATGATTGCATATATTTTTAACAGCATTCAACTATGACCTCAACACTGAGGAGATTGGGTGAAGACATATTTAAAGGAGTGGCAATTAAAGGAATTCAGGATAATTCTTCAGAGCATTCTGTAGAGAACAAACCAAAGACAGCAGTATTCTTCAAGAGCTCCAGTTTGTCGCTGAGATTTTTATCAACCTTGATTGTCCTTAAAACAGTCACTCAAGGTAAGCTTCCAGAGTGTTCACTGAGTAATTTTTTGTCAAACATTTATAAGAGAATATTATATAATAAAACATTTCTTTTATAGTCAAGTATTTTCAACCTTTGAAGAATGAGATTTTGAGTTACTTTTTAATAGTGGCACATTTTGAAAATAATTACTCGTAATTGCTGAATTTAAGAAAACAAACTCTTAAGACTTGCTTTCTTTCAGAGCCTTTGTTGATTTGTTGTTGTTTTTGAGACAGAGTCTCTCTGTGTAGCCCTGGCTGTCCTGGATCTCGCTCTGTAGACCAGGCTGGCCTCGACCTCACAGAGATCCTCCTGTCTCTGCTTCCTGAGTGCTGGGACTAAAGGCATGCGCCCTCATGCCCCGCTTTTGTTGATTTTCATAGATGAAGTTTTATGTGCCCTTCTTCCTGTGCATTTGTCGTATAAGTTATAATTGTGTTGTTTCCACTAGAACAGGGCAGGAAGGCACAGCCTGCAGGAGCAGATTTGGCCGCCCTCTGATTTGTAAATAAAGCTTCTCCCATAGCCATATCATTTGTTATGGATCCTGGCCCCAGAGCCTGTACAGTGCTCCTGATGTGTACATAAGAGCAGCCCTTCACAGCCTGTGAACTTACTGAGGGAGACTTATCACGAGTCTTCCACACCCAGTGCTGGGTGTACAAGAGTAAATAAGGGAGTGAATCATCAGAAGCAGGGCACAACCAGAGTGAAACATAGTTAATACATATTTTAATGTAGCTATAACTAGCTATCTCTTTCTGGATTGTTTAAAAAGAGAATTTTCATAAAAGGGAGTAATGCCGTAAATATCCCATCTTTCTATCTCTTCCCTATATACTGACTTATCCCGTTGGGTGTGACAGTAGTCTTGACGACTTCCTCTGCCCTGTTTTCTGCTCAGTCATACCTGGTGGCTTGAAACCAGATTCCTAGTTCTAATTTATTATTTGGTTGCTTTATGGTTATGATTCTCAAATTCATAATAGTAGATTTGGTAAAAACTTTGAAAGATCTCTCTTGAAAAGGCATTGTTAGCCCAAAATAAAAATTCACCACAGACTTATCTTCAAAACTTCCTACGCGCGCGCGTGTACACACACACACACACACACACACACACACACACACACACACACACACACACTGTTTTAGCAGGCAGTGTATAACCTCACATTAAAAACACGTATATTCAGCTGAGCGGTGGTGGCACACCCCTTTAATCCCAGCACTTGGGAGGCAGAGCCAAGCGGATCTCTATGAGTTCAAGTCCAGCCTGGTCTACAGAGTGAGATCCAGAACAGGCACCAAAACTGCACAAAGAAACTGTGTCTCGAAAAAAAACAAAAAAACAAAAACAAAACAGAGGTAAGTAAAGTCAAAATCAGGAACTCAAAGCCACTCTATTAATCAAGGAGAATATTAAAAGTCATATATCAACATATCATAGCATGATCTAATGCAGTAGCTCACTCTTCCTAACACTGTGACCCTTTAATACATTTCCTCATGTTGTGGTGACCCCCAGCCATAAAATTATTTCATTGCTACTTCATTTTTATACTTTTGCTATGGTTAAAAAAAAATCATGATATAAATATCTGATATGCAGGATATCTGATATGTGACCCCTTGAAAAGGGTTGCAACCCACAGGTTGAGAACCATTAGTCTAATGACATATGTATTTTTTATAAAAATTTATTTTTATTTATTTATGGATGGTACACATGTGACATGTCTCACACGTGGAGGTCAGAAGACAGTTTGTGGGAATTAGTTTTCTCCTTCTGCTGTATGGGTTCTGCCAGTCACAGTTGGGCCATCAAGTTTGGTGGCAAGCCCCTTTACCGTCATGCCAGCCCATAATGTTCATTCTTGTTAAACTCTGAAAAAGGCAAAAATGCAAAAAAGTCTGTTTATTTTATATGAAGAAGTAAAACTGACTAAGATGGTGTCTGTCACACTTCTTGTTCAGTACACGGAACAGTACCCTCTTCTGGCTTCTGTGGGCACTGTAGTTATGTGCACATAGCCACACACATTCCCACTTACATTCATGTACTTCAACAGAAATAAGGGGCTAGAGCAGAGCAACAGTTCTCAACCTGTGGGTCGTGACGCTTTTGTGGGTCACAAATATCCTGCATACTACTGGGCTGGAGTGGTGGCTCAGTGGTTAAGAACTCAGAGGACCCAGGTTTGATGCCCAGCACCTGCATGGTGGCTCACTCTTTCGCTCTAGTCCCAGGAGATTCAATTTTCTTTTTTGGCTTCCTCAGGCCATGTACTGTGATACAGACATACATGTGAGCAAAATACCCATTCACACAAAATAATAAAGTAATTTAAAGAGAAAAATAAATCTTTCAAAAAAGTAAAGTGGGTTTGAGTAACACTATCAGCCAACTTGATTTGTTTATAGAAATTGACCTAACAGCAGAAGAAAAAAACACTAAGTACTAATGGTTAGGACATTGCATGGGCCATAAAGCAAACTTAATAAATTTTAAAAGATTGCAAGTTGTAGAAAAAGTATGTGCTCTATCCCAGTTGATACTCAGAAAGCCTTCAAGTATTTGGAAACTAAAGTGATCTATATAACCCACAGATCACAGTAGATGAAAAACAAAAACAAAATCAGAACATTCCAAACTTTGTGGGTAGGGCCAAAAGTAACATTTCAAAGGCACCAAATGCCTTTGAAACAAAGAGAAAGGCAGTGAAGCAAACAAAAAAGTAATTTGTAAGGATATAATCAGCAGAAGTCTGTGAAATATGAAAAGTAATAGAGAAAAATCAGTGAAGACCAGAACTCTGTCATAGAGACGACTAATAAAGTGGTGCATCTCCAGGGGAGCTGAAGAGAAGACAGAAAAGGAAAGAAATCGCTGACAGCAGAGGGTGATCAGGAGTGACTTAGCAGGGTCCAAGAGAGAGCCAGGAGTGTGCTGGGTGAGATAAAGCCAGCACACAGCACTTCTGAGGAAATGACATATTATTTCAAAGATGTAAAATGCCGAATCCCTTAACCTGAAAGTCCCCATGTCTGCATAGAAGTTGAATTTGTAGTTGCAAGTTCCCCTTAAGGAAAATTACAGCCACAGATGGTTTTACTTGGGAGTTATACCAAGTATTCAATGGAAACTTTCTAGAATACAAAAATGAAGTGTTTATAAACATGTGAGAGACAAAAGATGTAAAATGATGTAGATTGTACACTACAACTATAAAACTGTGGAGAGAAGTCGCAGCCATACTTTGTTTATGGGTCAGGAAGTTTGGGGTTTTTGTTGTTGTTTGAGACAGGGTTTCTCTGTGTAGCCCTGGCTGACCTGGAACTCTCTCTGTACACCAGGCTGGACTTGAATTTACAGAGGTCCACTTCCTCTGCCTCCTGAGTGTTGGAATTAAAGGCATGCCCAAGAAGTTTAGTATTAAGGTGTTAGTTCTTTCCAAATTGGTTGCTGTAGCTTCCTAGCAATCAAAATGATCTTAGAAACTGAGAAGCAGATTTCAAAGTTCATACAGAAACCCAAAGGATTTAGAGTACTTAACATAAATTTGTTTTATTCTACCTGACTTCAAAAGAGTATGGCGTTGGTGTAAAGCCATACATCAGTTGTCAGAATGGATAATCTGAAGCAGACCTCTACACACTATGGACAGCTCATTTTCAGCAAGTTGTCCAGATAGTTCAATATGGACAGATATAGTCCTTTCTGAAAATGATGCAAGAGTGATAGTACATCGTATATGGATGGATGGAGGGAATTTCTACCTCCACATACAAACAAAACAAAAAAATAAACTCAAAAATAGAACGCAAACCAAAATGGAAAAGCTAGAACTATAAAACTTCAAGAAGAAAACATATGAGATTATGTTACTAAACTTGGACTTAGTATGAAAGTTTCTTTTTTTTTTCTTTTTGATACAGGGTGTCTATAACCCAGAGTAGCTTCAGATTTTCTATGTAGCTTAGGCTAGCCTTGAACTTGCTATGTAATTCAGGGTAATCTTATGATTGTGGCAAGCCTTCTGACTCTGCCTCCCGAGTACTGGGATTATAGGTGTGTGTCAACACACCAAGAAAAATTATCTTAAACAAGCCATAATTGTCTTGATTTCGGAAAAGATAATTTGACTTTGTCAAAATTAAAATTTTTGGAGGCTGCAGAGATGGCCCAGCCATTAAGAGCACTTGGCTGCTCTTGCAGAGGACCTGGGTTTGGTTCCCAGCATGCACATCGGGTGGCTCACAGCTGTAACTCCAGTTCCAAGGAGATCTGCAACTTTCTTCTGGCCTCCACAGATACTACATGCACTTGGTACACCTACAGACAAGTGGGCACACACCTACCCATACAAAGTAAATACATTTGAAAAATTCAAAATTTTAGCTTTTTCACTGTGTGTGTGTGTGTGTGTGTGTGTTCATATGTATGTATGTGGAGGCCTGAGGTCAATATTGGACATCTCCCTCAGTCACTTTCCACCTTAGTTTTTGAGATGGGTTCTCCAGTTGAACTGGTAACTGGTAACCACTAAGTGCTATGTGTTTTCTTAAGGACTGCCACTCTGATTAGGGGGAGAGATGATCCCCTTGTAGTTCTAATTTGCATTTCTCAAATGGCCAGCAAAATTGAACATTTTTCATGTCTTTGGCCACATGTGTTTCTTTTTTTCTCTTCTTTTTTTTGAGAACTGACTGTTCCTTTTATTAGCCCATTTATTGATTGGGTTTTTGATTCCTTGTTATTTCGTTTTTGAGTTCTTTGTAGTTCTTACCCTCTGTAAAGTGTGTAGTTGAAGATTTTTTCCCATTCAGTAGGTATCTTTGCGGTGTTACTATGCAGACACCTTTGATGCAATGAAATCCCCATTTCTCAATTGTTGGCATTATTTCCTGAGCAGTTGGAGTCCTTTTCAGAAAGTTGTTGCCCCGTGCCTACATCTTGAAGTGTTTGCTCTGCTTTTTCCTCTCACAGTTTGAGTTTCAGGTCTTGCAATAGGGTCTTTCATCCATTTGGAGTTGATTTTTGTTACAGAATGAGAGAAAAAGGTCTGATTTGATTCTATATATGAGTGTGGAAGAAATGTGCCAGTTTTTGAGGCACATTTCTTGAAGAAGCTGTCATTTGTCTAGTATATATTTGCCATCTTTACCAACATTGGAGTAGCTGTAGCTACATATTTGAGTCATTATTGATTTTTAATGCTATTAGTTATGAATAAAAGGAATGTCCTACTCTCTAGGAGGCATATAATTAACTGCCTAATTTATGTCTTTTACTACGGCCTCTGTTCTTAAACACAGCCATATGTTTTTATTTTTTTCTTGAATTTATAAAATTCTTTAAAACTTTCATACATGTATAAAATAATATCCTCCCCTCATTCCCTTCCTCCCCCCTCTTTTAACACATCTCCCTCCCCTTCAACTTCATGTTCTCTTTTAAAAGCATTTATAAGCTCCCATTCATGCTGCCAAGGACAGGTCCATACAGCGTGGTTTTTGACTTCCCACTGTAAAGAAAGGAAAGTGCACACAATGTCCTACAGATGAAGGGAGAGGATGCCCTCAAATTCCTTACCACAGGAACCCAATTTAGGTGGCACCAACCTTGATTTCCAGATTTTCCACAAAAGGAAAAGTGATGGTATCTACATCATAGATCTGAGGAGGACCTGGGGGAAACTGTTGCTTGCATCTTGGCTGTCGTTGTCTGCTGATGTCTTCATCGTCTTCTCAGGAGCACTGGCCAGCTGACATGATGCCACCAGAGCCACCCCAGTTGCTGGCCGCTGCACTCCTGGGACTTGGACTAGCCAGATCCAAGCAGCCTTTAGGGAGCCTCGTCTTTGGGTGGTGACTGACCACCAGCCCCTCATAGAGGCATCTTACGCCAACCTGCCTGCCATGTTCTGTGTAGCACGGACTCTGCTCTGCACTCTGTGGACATTGTTGCCCCACAACAACAAAAGGGAGCTCACTCAATGTGTCTGATGTGGTGGACCTGGCCTGGGGAGTTCTGTGCGTGCACCATCTCCTGTGAGCACCCATGGAGGTCATGCCCAACCTCTACTTCTGCAGAGACCCCGAGGAGATGGAGAAGGAAGAACAAGCCACTGCTGAAAAGGCTGTGCTGTGGAGGAATTTGGGGGTGAATGGACTGTGCCAGCTCCTAAGTTCACTGCTGCTCAGCCAGAGATGTCAGGCTGGCCTGAAGGTGTGCAGATGCCCTCTGCGCCTGTCCAGCAGATCTCTACTGAAGAAGGAGTGCCCAGCTGTCCACTGAGGACTGGTCTGCAGCTCACACTGTACAGGCTCCTGAATGGTCATGAGCTGTTCTGCAGACATGTGAACAAAGAGAGGAGTGGAGGAAAATAAAGTGTCTAAAAGCTGAGACACACACACACACACACACACACACACACACACACACACACACATACATACATACACACATACATATCCACTGAGGCATGGCGACCTACCAGTGACCGCTCCTCAAAGAAAAGTGACTCTTCCTCCCCCAGCAGTTACCAGCTGTCAGTAGTCCTTATCCTCCCCGATACACCCACATAATGTACTTTCATCAAATCTATCCCCTATTCCCTCAGTTCCAAATTTCCCCTATACTTCTCCACTCCTCCCTCCCAATGTCACGAATTCTTTTTTTAAACTCACCCAGTCCACATACTGCCTGTGTGTGCGTGGGTGTAGCGCCATCTACTGGAACATGAGTAGTCTCTGGGGCCACATCTCTCCTTCAGTGGCCAGTGGTTCCTCACACAGATGTGGGATTATGTAACCCGCCCTCGCTCATCCATGCTGGAATTTGTTTATCTTTTACTCACAGATTTATTCTATTTAACTTCCAGGTTTGTACATATAGACCAAATCTGTTATTTTTAAAATACTCTATTTAGCTTTTTGAAGTTTTTAGCTAGTTATCACCTAATCACACTACCAATGGGATGTTTCACTCATTTCCTATTTTTGTCACTGTGAATATTAACATATACTTATGCCTTAGCACTTTTAAAATGAGCAATAAACTCACCAACATGACACCGATATATGAAAGGATAAGTCATTCTAACTTCAGCAGACATTGCTGTCTTTCTCAAATAGTGAAGCTATTATATCCTTCCAGCTCTGTGTCTGTGTGTGTGTGTGTGTGTGTGTGTGTGTGTGTGTGTGTTCACTGCCATTTTTTGAACCATCCATTCCGATATTTGGTGTTAATGATTTTTAAAAAATATTTCCCAGTCTTATTTAATGAAAATATGACTTCATATAATGTTTTTGTTTTGTTTTATTTTTGAGATGGGGTCTCATTATGTAGCCTTAGGTAGACTGGAACTTGCTCTGTAGTAGACCAGGCTAGCCTGGAACTCACAGACATTTTCTTGCCTCTGCTTGTGGAGTGCTGGGACTTAACAGTGTGTGGCATTACTCCCAGCTTAACTTTTTCTTGTGTGTGTGATTTGCTGTTTCCCTTTTTCAGATTTTCTGTTGATATCCTTGATCTATTTTATGCTAGATGATTTCTCTTTATCTTACTGTTTTAAAATGACATCAATTCTTTATCTTTTGTGGTTTTTAAAAAGATTTGCTTTTATTGGATGTATGAATGCTGTGCTTGCATGCACATATGTGTACCAGGTACATGCCTAGTGCCTATGGCCCCTGGAACTGGAGTTAGAACTGGTTGTGAGCCCTTGACGTGGGTGCTGGAAATTGAATTCAGGTTCTCTGCAAGAGCAATAAGTGCTATAAACCAATAAGCCAGCTCTAGCTCTAGCTAGTTTTGATATGATTGGTAACTGAAATGTTTGAAAAGCATTCTCTGGGAAGTTAAATTAGTCTTGATTTTAGAGACTCTTCAGTATTAAAGAAGTTAAAATGATACAATTTGATTTAATCTCTACAAGGTCAAGGCCAGACTCGCTCAGAGGTTCAGAGTGCTTGCTCCTCTAGCAGAGGACCAGAGTTTGGCTCCCAGCACCGATGTTGAGCAGCTAGGAGCACCTGTAACTCGAGTTCCAGAAGGTCCCACACCCTTTCTGGTCTCTGCAGGCACCCACACTTGTGCATAGTCCCCCCACTCCCCACATATACATGTGTAATTACAAATAAAATAAATGTTTCTTAAAAAGATAAGACCACTTAAAAAATAACCAAATGCTGTTTTTCTGCCTATGGATACTGTTAAGGGATAACTCTCCCTCCATTTTTAAAAATTGAAAACAGTTTTTTTCATATACTATACACACACACGAAAAACCCATAAAAACAGAAAATAGGAAACCGTAATATACAAGCAAAAGACCAGTGAGAGAGAGAGAGAGAGAGAGAGAGAGAGAGAGAGAGAGAGAGAGAGAAATTAAAAATTTTTTAAAAAGTACCACGAAGCTGGATGCAGTGATGGACAAGTGTAATTAGCACTCAGGAAGCCATGTCAAGAGAACTAAGGCAGAGTTAAGGCTAGCTTGATCTGCACGTGATGTTGTAGACCACCAGGAAGGCTGTACAGTAAGACCCTTTATCAACAAACAACCCTGTAGCTCAGTCCACTTAGTCATGTTAGCTGTTGCAAGTACTTTCAAATCCAGCAGGGGGCACTGTTGGAAAACGTGTTCCCGTGACGAGGTCGGGATTTGTCTATTCTGTCTGTATTGTTGCTTTTTAAAAAGTTTGGGCCAGGGAGATGACTTGGTGGCTTAAAGAGTCTGCTGGGCAAGCATAAGGACCTGAGTTTATATTTCTAACATCCGTATGAAAGCCTAGCATGGCAGTGCTCATCCCTAACCCCACACCGAGGGCTGGAGACAGCTCACTGGCCAGCCTCTAGCCAATATGTTGAGATTCGAGTTCGGTGAGAGACCCACACTCAAAACAGGTTAAGAAAAAGAAGCCAGAGGCCCTGGGTTTGAGAGCAAGGTCGTACATAGGAGGGGGTGGAGGGAGCAACGAGAAAAAGAAAATGATGGAATTATATTTTAATTTTAAAAATAAGGAAGGAAAGACACCTAACTAACGTCGGCGTCTGTCCTCCACACCCACATCAACAGGCAAACACGCTCACAAATGAAGTTGAGAGTCAGACACATCTGAACAGAACCTAGCAATTTTGTTCAATATGTATTTGTTTGCAGAGAGTTTTTTTTAAGTAAAGTGGTATTAGTATTCTTTGAACTAAATTCTTCTATAAATAAAAATAATTTACCATAAATGGATACAGATTAGAATGTCTTAAAGTTCTTTCATACATATTTTTAAAGATTTATTATTATTATTACTATTATTATTATTATTAGGTTTTTTTGAGACAGGATTTCTTTGTATAGTCCTGGCTATCCTGTCCTGAAACTCACTCTGTAGACCAGGTTGGCCTTGAACTCAGAGATCCACCTGCTTCTACCTCCTGAGTGCTGGGATTAAAGGTGTGCGCTACCACCGCCCAGCTACTTTCATTATTTTTATTTTGTGTGTGTGTGTCTATGTGAGGGTGTATGCATGTGAGAGCCAGAGGTGTCGGATCCCGTGGCACTGGAGTTGCGGGGGGTTGTGAGCCACCCAACATGGGAGCTGGGAACTGAATTCTTCCCAAGAGCAAACAGTCATGCCACTATTACCCAGTGGGCACAGCTTGCCCAGCAGGTTAGTATTGTAGCTTGTAAGTTTCACAGCTGCATAAGACTGTTATACTGACATCTTCCCTCCAGCAGCCTGAGTGATACCGTCCAGTGCTGAGAAAGGCAGCAAGAAGCAGCTTAGGGCCAGCTTGAGTTCTCCATGTTCTGCAAGGAAAATGTGCGATGTCCTCAGCCATGGGGCTTTATCATATAGTTCTGAGCAGTGACATTAGCCTGCACTGGTCATCTCCATCCCCTTCCCTCCCCCAGCCAACAGTTCACAGGGAGGTGTCTCACACCTGGCACCACTAGGAATTCCATTTAGTAACTTACGACTTTGGGGCCAAGACACCCTTTTTATTTAAAGACAGGGTCTGGCTATGTAGCCCCGGCTGGCCTGGAACTCACAATGATTCTACCTGCCTCTGTGTGCTTTATGGAAAGGCTTATGCCACCACATTGGGCCCAAGACACTCTGCTAAGTCTTCTCCTTTAAATAGAAATATTAATTTTTTAAACAGAGTAACTCAGTGTTCGGTGAACAGCATGTTTTTTTTTCTTGGAATCATATACTGAAGGAACGCTTTGGAAAACGAACTTTACATATTTAAAAGCAGTGTGAAACTATTGTAAATGTTGTAATGGGGATATCTGCTGAATTAATCTCTGATATTTGATTTGCATTGATTCTAATTAAATTAGTGCTTCTCTTGATTGAGTAGCTCACCTGCAGTCACATGCAGAATATTTTAAAGGGGGGTTTAAGGAATCTGATCTCAAAGTGCCTTGCTAGCTCTGGTCTTGGTAAAATCTTGCTGTTGCTCATAATAATGGGTGGGTTACAGAATGTAGTGGATCAGAGCATAGCCCAGTCTTTTTGAAGTTGTCTTTGAATGGTGTGATATTTGCTCTTTTGTGGGAGACAGAAATCCTTCTTTAAAATGCATTGAGCAATTTTATGTATAGTTACAGTTTTAAATGGGGAGGCATTTAGAAGTCAGCAATGAGCCGGGCGGTGGTGGCGCACGCCTTTAATCCCAGCACTCGGGAGGCAGAGCCAGGCGGATCTCTGTGAGTTCGAGGCCAGCCTGGGCTACCAAGTGAGTTCCAGGAAAGGCACAAAGCTACACAGAGAAACCCTGTCTCGAAAAACCAAAAAAAAAAAAAAAAAAAAAAAAAAAAAGAAGTCAGCAATGAGACATACGGTCTTAGAAGCTATTTAAAGATATAAATATGGTGCTGTTCAAGTTTGTGGAAACATGTAGTAATTACAACCAAATATGGAAATACATACTACTGTGCTATTTAATATTAATCATCAATTTTATTTCTTGGTATAAAAAACAAAATGGGGCTGATCATTTTAGTACTAAAATATGAACGCACTAAATGAATTTACCCCATTATAATTGGACTGCCTTTTCTCTCTCCTTCCCTATTGAGTTCTAATAAACCAGTGAGGGGGATGAATCTAAATTTAGTTTGTGATCTCTTGTCATCTAAATTTTTTTTACAGTTTTATTTTATTAAAGCGGTGGTTCTTTTTGTTTAATCTTATGTTTCTGATTTAATAACTGATGCAGAGATGGTTATTTGTGTTGTTTCAGCTGACTACCTAGCTCAAGCATTTGATTCCCTTTGTTTGGACTTGAAGACAGATGAAGGAAAAGCCTTATTTTTGGAGTACCAAGCTGTTCCAGTAATACTAAGACACCTGAGGATTTCCAGCAAAGGGCTCTTATCCAACGTCATTGATAGTCTGCTTCAGATGACAGTAGAATCACGTACGTTTTTATGTTTTATGTACATAAAGAAATGATGCTTTCATTCCCTCCTAATCCCTTATTAACTCCACATACCAGCCACTATTTCAGCTTTTAAATGGTGGCTATTTTGAAAAGTTATCAGTTAGGTCAGCACACAGAACAAGAGGTTTCATTGTGGCATCTTGATATAAATGTGTTATATTTTGTTGTTGTATGCTCCCCCGCTCCCCACGGCCCCCTCTGCCTCTTCCTCCAGCTGGCTCCTGTGTTCCTCCAGTTAGTCCTCGTTTGTACCCTCCTATCACATGTCTGCTGTTGTCTTTCCCATTTCCCACATCCCTTAAGAGCTCTTCCTCCCCTCTTAGATCCCTTCTCTAGTTAAGTATCCTGCAAATAAGACATGGGGATATAGCTACATACATATGTATATAATCTAAAATTTAAGTTCCTTGTATAAGAAATAATGTGATATTTGTCTCTGAGTCTGGCTTATTTCACATAATTCCATTTGCATCTATTTTCTGAAAATGTCAGGATTTTGTTTTTCTTTATGTAAAATTCGTGTGTGTGTGTGTGTGTGTGTGTGTGTGTGTGTGTGTGCGTGCGCACACACGCACATATGTGCCATATTTTCTTTTTTTCCTTTTTAAACAGACAAATAGGCTTTAGGCTAGTATTTTCTTTTTCTTTTTCTTTTTTTTTAAGATTTATTTTATTTATTATGTAAACAGTGTTCTTTCTGCAAGTTTGCCGTATGCCAGAAGAGGGCATCAAATCTCTCATTACAGATGGTTGTGAGCCACCGTGTGGTTGCTGGGAATTGAACTCAGGACCTCTGGAAGAGCAGTCAGTGCTCTTAACCTCTGAACCATTTCTTCAGCCCTTCTTTTTCTTTTTAATTAATTTATTTGTTTTACATCCTGATCGCAGTTTCCCCTCCTTCCTCTCCACAAAGTCCCTCCCCCCACTGCCCTCTGCTCCCACCCCCCAATCCACTCCTCAGATTCTGTTTAGGAAAGGGCAGGTCTCCCATGAGCATCAACAGAACATGGCATATCAAGATGCAGTAAGACTAAGCACCTTCCCATGTATTAAGGCTGGGCACGGAGACCAGGGTGAGGAAAGGGTCCCAAGAGCCAGTAAAAGAGTCAGAGACAGCCCATGCTGCCAGTCCCACAGGAGGGACCAAGCTACACAACTGTCACAGAGGGTCTAGGGCAGTCCCATGCAGGCTCCCTGGTTGTCGGTTCAGGCTCTGTGAGCCCCTGTGAGCCTAGGTTAGTTATTCTGTTAGTTTTCTTGTCTCCGTTGGCTCCTACCATCCTTTCTCTCCCACTTCTGCAGGATTCCCCAAGCCCCGCCTAAGTTGGGCTGTGCTGTTTCCACCAGTGGCAGGGTGGAGCCTCTCTGATGACAGTTGGGCCAGGCACCTATGTGTGTAGCAGGATATCGTTAGGCATCATCACACTGACATTTTATTTCCTCCAGTCCTGTTTGGTTCTATCCTAGGTCTCTGGGACATCCAGCCTGTGGACCACATTTTCTTTATTAACTCATTTGTTGATGGACATCAAGGGCTGCTTCCATTTCCTGGCCATGGTGAATAGTACAGCTCTAAACACGGAGGCACAAACATCTGTGCTGTGTTGACTTAGTACTGCAGATGGGTGATAGGGTGGTTCTATTTTCAGGTTTTGTGGGGATTTCCATACTGACTTCCACAGTGGCTGCACAAGTTTCTCAGGGTTTTCAAATTCCTGGCATGTTGCTCTTTGAGATCCAGGGACAATAAATCAGTATCTCAGGAATTCTCAGAAATTTCCAAATTATGATGACTTTACACATCCTACTTCACTCTGTTAATTGGATAGCTAAAATTCATATTTAAAGAATAAAATACACAAAGTGAAGCAATATTTACAAAGAACTGCATCCTACAGGAATATTCAGACAATAAAAAATATAATTTAAAACTCATATCTTACAGTCAAGTGACAGCCTCCCATGGAATCACAAAATGGCCACTGCCCACTGAAGGATATATTTTATACTGAGAATGTGTTATGCTTCGAGAGAACATTCAATGGACTTATTTGCATATAATAAATATGTGAACTCATTAGTGAGCATTTTCTTTTCTTTTTAAAAAAAAAATATTTATTTATTTATTATGTATACAATGTTCTGTCTGCACATATCCCTGCAGGCCAGAAGAGGGCACCAGATCTCATTACAGATGGTTGTGAGCCACCATGTGGTTGCTGGGAATTGAACTCAGGACCTCTGGAAGAGCAGTCAGTGCTCTTAACCTCTGAGCCATCTCTCCAGCCCCAAGCATTTTCTTTATTATTCTTGTTCCCCTTTCTAAATGTTATACCCACATGTATATTTGTTTTTATGTACATACGATGGGCTGGCATCCACAATATAGGGAGAACATGTGTTTGTTTTATTGACTGATTTTTCTTCCCGAATTTGGATGAACTTGATTAATATTATGTGTTATAAATCAATCCATTTTCCTGAAAATTTTGTGATTTTGTTTTTCTTTAGAGCTGAATAATGTGTGTGTGTGTTTGTGTGCGCGCGTGCACGCACGCACCAGGTTTTTATTATAATCCATTCACTTCTTGAAGTTGTCTCCACTTCCTTGCTGTATTGAGTAGAGCAGCAGTGAACATGGAGTGCAGATACCTCTACCATAGGATAAAGAGTTCTCTGTGTAAATGCCCAAGAATACAATAGCTGTAGCATAGGATAGGGCTGTTTCCAGTTTGCTGAGGAGCCACCAGGCTGAGTTCCATCAGGGTTGTATTAACTTGCACTCCTGCCAGTGATGAATAAGAGTTTTTCTTTCTCTTCATCCTCTCTAATATTTGTTGTCAGATTTTGTAAGGACA
This sequence comes from Peromyscus maniculatus bairdii, assembly GCF_049852395.1. Classification (NCBI taxonomy): domain Eukaryota; kingdom Metazoa; phylum Chordata; class Mammalia; order Rodentia; family Cricetidae; genus Peromyscus; species Peromyscus maniculatus. The sequence continues at coordinate 29,841,015 of NC_134872.1, read as the reverse complement.
GCCACTCTGACTGGGATGGGATATTATCTCAAAGCATTTACCTGATGACTAGGAATGGTGAACATTTTTTAATGGTTACTGGCCATTTGTGTGTGTGTGTGTGTGTGTGTGTAACTTGCTGTAATTCATTACCCCATTTGTTGATTTGCAGTTTTATTTCCTAGGTATCTAATTTCTACAGTTCTTTGTAAATTCTGGTTATTCGCCCCTTGTCTGAAGTGTATGTGGGAAAGATTTTCTCCCATTCCGTGGGCTGTCTGTGAGCTCTGCTGACAATTTCCTCTGATAAGCAGAGACTTTACTGTCATGTAGTCCCATCTGTTGATGTTTGCAGCTAGCTTTTGTGCTATTGAAGTTCTGTCCAGAAAGTTCTTGCCCACCTCAGCGTCTTGAAGAATATTCCCTCTGTTTTTAATCTAGAAGTTTCAGCTTTTATTTTTCTTATTTTTACTAGTTTTTTGAGAATTTGTACAATGTGTTTTGTGCTTTGATCATCTTCACCGCCTTCGCCCAGCTCGTCTCAGATCCACCCTGTCTTTCCTGTCCACCCCACTTTGTTTTCTTTTTCTCCCGTCAAGTCCAATTGGTGCTGCCCAACTGTTCTTGAACGTGTGGTCTTCCCCTGGAACGTGCTTGACTTACCAGAGCTTACATTCCCAGAGGGAACGGACTCGGCAGCTAACGGTTGCTAATAGCTCCATGGCTAGGGGTAGGATTCTCTACCCAACTCCCCTCTCCATGCTGAGCTTTGGTCTGGGTTGGGCTTGTACGGGGCTGTGTATGCTGTCACAAATGTTGTGAGTTAATATGTGCAGCTGCTTCCCTGCTGTGTCCAGAGGATACCATTTCCTTAGAGTCATCCACTGCCTCTGGCACTTAGCTGTTTCCTTCTCCTCTGCCTCAGTGATCCATCCCCGAGCCTTTGGAGCAGGGGTGCAGTATACGGGTTCTATTTAGGGCTGAGCGTTCTGCAGCCTCTTACTTTCTATGCCTTGGCCAGTTGTGGGTCTCTGGGTTAACCATAGTCTAGTACAAATAAAAGCTTATGATAAATTGTTAGGAATCAGTTGAATACTATGTCTATTTAGCAGAATAATAGTAGTAGGGTCTTCCCTAGATCCTGTGTCCTGTTTAGCCATAGGTTCTTAGCCTGATAATAGTGATGACAGGTGTGACTTTCATTTTGTGGAATGGAACTTAAATCCCATTAGAAAGTGGTTGGTCAAGAAATACAGAAGTAAGGATGGCCCAATAACCAGAAAGCCTGTCCCAGCACAGGTGATGGGGACGCAAAACGGTTGCATCCGTGGAGCTCAATACACCACTTGCAAGCAGCTCCATGAGGGGCGGTGTTAGGGAGGTGGCTCTTGAGCCCTTCGCCTCCCGCAGAGGGGGTGTTTCCATGTAGAGAAAATAGTCCTCCATTGCTCCCAGAGAGCCTTTCCTTTTTCTACCAGCCCGTTTCTGCTTCCCTGGCTTTACTTGCGGTTTTAGATTTGGTTGCTTCAGTAGTTTACTTTAATCAATACAGTCTCAAGATAGTAACATCCAAGCCTTCCAAGTTGTGTTTATAGATTTAAAAAGCACGAGAATGCAAAGCTATCATGGTTTTATATCTTTTATGGGAAATAACTTACTTGCATTTAGAAAAAAAAAGCCATTTGCAGAGGCTTTTTACTAAAGAGTGAATTGTTTTAGAGGCCACAATTTGACATTGTATGATTTTTTTCCCTCAATCTTTCCTAACTAGCCAGTAACTTATGCTCTAAAAGAATTTTCATGTATTATCCTATAATAAACACAATCAATGAAATATGGCTTCTTACCTTTGTATGCCTCTCTGTTGGATGGTTCTTAGAGGCACAGTTACTAGGTGAAAGGATATGTGCATTTAAGGCTTTTGGTAACAAATTTGGGAAATTTCTATTATTTCATTCTTAATGAGATTGAATATAGTATGTTCTCGTATAATTGGGGTTAGTTGTGTTTATTAGTAAAAATACTAGGTACACCTTTCCTAGTTGATTTATAAGAACTCCTAGTAATGGTGTCAGTCTTAAGGCAAATATATGCAAAGTCATCTTTCCTTTCCTCTTCTACGTTGGTAATTTCTCTTTTGATTACTTTAATTTTTTCAATTCCACTTTTAATTTTTCAAATAAAAATCACTTTATGTGAACACTTCAATTTAAAAAAAAATTCACTTTATTTTTGGAATTATAATTACATCATGCCTCCTTCCCTTTACCTCCTTCCCAACCCTCCCATGTACCCTTCCTTGTTCCCTTTCAAATTCAATGCCTGTTTTTCATTAAATATGTATGTAAATAAACACACACACAAATATACATCTAAATACATGAATTCGACCTATTCAGTCTGTTTAATGTTAAATGTACACATATGTTTTCAGGGCTGACCATTTGATATTGAATAACCAGTTGATGGGGGCTCTTCCCTGGAAAAGACAACTTCTCCCACACTCAGCATTCTTAGTTGCCTGTGGTTCTTTGTGTACGGTTGAAGCTCATGGCCTCGCCCCCTTCCACGTGAGCATGTATGTTGTTGTCCTTGTTCAGCTCATGTTGAGGCAGTCATGTTGATGAGACTTCAGCTTCTGACATCCTGGGACACACAGTCTCACAGCAAACTCCTTGATCCTCTGTTCTTACAATCTTTCTGACTGCTTTTCCACGATGATACCTTAAAATTTTTATCCTTAAGTTTTCAATCTATTATGAACCTGCCATTCTTTAGCTTTTATGCGCAAAGTGTTCTTTCTTATCTAGTACTCAAGAGTTGTTACTGGGGTTTTAAAGAAAACTAATGTACTGCTTCAGTGGAACTTCTTATTTGCAGTCACCTAGACTGGGCTTCCAGTTAGAAGCTTTTTGAAGAAACACTTTCCTCTCTTCTTTCAAATGTACTTTGTGTTAGATAATAACCTGCCACCCAGCAAGAGCCAGTGGATATTTTCACTTTCCACATGACGATTTTGCCCCAAAGCTTAAGGATGAAAGATTGAGAGGCCAAGTTGGTATTGCTACATGACTCACCTAGTTCTGGTTTTGCTTTTTTAATTTCCTTTGATACTTCTTAACAGTAAAGCGTGGCGCCTTGTTTTGCAGCGTCCTTGCAGCCTTTCCTGGAAGCCTGCAGCAACTCTTTGTTTTTCCGGACTTGTTCTGTGCTGCTCCGGACCCCTAAACTTGACCTTCACATCCTAGAAAAGCTCAGTATTATCCTACAGAAGCTCTCAAAAATCAAGTAAGGATGTCTTTTTGTCTCGCTGTTCATTGATGATTGTATTGTGGTTGCTGTTAGGGCTGCTTTTCAATCTCCATGTCAAATCAGTTCAACTTGATTGTTATGTTGCTCTAATTTATTATTCCAGGCTGTAGATATAGAAATTTAAGAATCCTGAGTATTGATGATTATCAGAGATGACATATTGGGGCTGGGCAGATACTCGGCAGGGAAGTTTCGTTACTGCATAAGTGTGAGGACCTGAGTTAAATCCCCAGGAATCACATAAAAAGCTGACTGTGGCTGTGTGCGCCTGTGAGCCCGGCAATGTGGAGGATGGAGGCCGGAGGATCACTTGGGCTTGGGGCCACCAGCATAACTCCAGGTTCAGTAAGAGACCCTGTTTCAAAGGAAGAAATCAGAGAATGATAGATAGGATGCCAGACATCCTCCAGACCTTCCTGCACATACCCACATGCCCATTCCATACAAGACACACAGACAGACAGACAGACAGACACACACACACACTTTAAAAACACACAGATTTTATAATAGACTATTAATCTTTGAATGTATAGTTGTTTCTTAATTGTTCCAGTTCATCTAAGAAAACTTTAAATACCAGAGATAGTATGCAAAAGTTTTATTTGAGATGTCTAGAGGGGACTTACTTATTTATATATTGGGGGTTAGCTTTGGTTTTTATGGTACTGGGAACCCAGGGATAACTGCATGACAGGCAAATGCTCTTCCACTAAGAACAAGTTTATTCATCAAGTGATAATATCTGACCAAATCACTGCACACTGATACTTTATATATGAAGGTGAAAAAAAAAAACCAAAGTGATAATAAAGGAGCATTTTTAAAAATTCCTTATTAATGCACTGAAGCATGCATTTGGCAAGACAGGCAAAAGAATGTGTGTGTGTCTACATGTGGAAGCCCGAGGTTGATGTTAGGTATCTTCCTCTTCTTCCTTCCTTCCTTTTTTTTTTTTTTTTTTAAAGACAGGGGCTCTCACTGTACCTGGAGCTCAGATTGGCTAGGTTGCATGGCCAGTGAGCTTTAGGAAACCACCTGTCTTCTACCTCCTTTAATAATGGGTTATTTGATCATTTCTCTTGAGGCAGATATACCCAGAGAAGAAAATAAAATAGGTGAACTCCTATTTTACATTTAAGATAGGATTATGATTGGAATGAAATTGCTGAATGCCTTCTCCTCCTCTTCCTCTTCTCTTGTTTTGTCTTTGTGAGATAGGCTCTCTCTATGTAGCCCTAGCTGTCCTAGTACTTGATGTGTAGACCAGGCTGTCCTGGAACTCAGATCTACCTGCCTCTGTCTCAGAGTGCAGGGATTAAAGGTGCACGCCACCACACCCAGCTTAAATGTCTATTAAAGAGAAAGTGGTTGAAAAGTAGTATATTGTCACTTAGGTCCTTAAGAAAACTGGTTCTGGCTAACTGGGAAGGGGAGGTCCTTGTTCCCATAGTTACTCTCTATTAGTGAATAGGGTTCAGTTTTCAGGATATAAACTATTTCTTCTTTGCCTATATTGTTTTTCTGCTTTGGGCTTAGATCATAAAACCTACTTTTCTTGCATCTAAATCCTGTAGTCAGCCATTTTCTCCATTGTGTTTAAAAACAAGTGCCATTTCCTCACATTTGCATAAATTCTCTCAAGTTTATAAATAACTAAATAACACTATTCTTTTACAGGAGTAATAAGAAGCTCTTTGAAGTTTTTACCATTCACCTGATGCTTCAGGAAATACAAAGGACAACACACCCAGAGCACGCCTTTCTCTGCATTAACCTAAATTCAACTCTGTTCAATCTGGGTTTGACAAAATGTAACTCCCTGGTCTCCAGTACAAGCCATTAGAAAAGTGTGTGTGTGTGTGTGTGTGTGTGTGTGTGTGTGTGTGTGTGTGTGTGTGTGTGTGGTCTGTGTATGTATATATCTGTTCCTTGTCTGTAAAAGTGTGAAAATCACCAAAGTAAGATTCTACAAAGTAAAGTTATCAGCAGCATCATTTATCATGAAAGATAGCCAGAAAAATTTTCAGCTATGTAAATGAGAGCATAGAAGGTATGGATGTTTTAGAATGTTTCAGTTTAAGGTAATAGTAATGTACAAGGTGGCATTTCCAGAACTTAAGGCATTGGGGTTACTTTTTATAAAAATATTTTAGGAGAAATCTTTCTTGAAATTATGTGATTATTTGGAATATAATTTGTTCTTATGTGGAAATAAACTATGCTATTATTTTTGCCCCTTAATATAGTAGAATCACTTCTTTTGGTAGCAAAATACTTTTTTCTTTTTTTTTTTCTTTTTTTATCAAGCTGACCTCAGACTTACAGACTCCTGCCTCTGCCATCCAAGTGCTGGAATTAAAGGCATGCACCACCACACCCAGTCAAGTGCTTATCTTTTAATGGTCTTATTTGTTTTATTCCGTTTTGCTTACTTGCTCTTGTGGTTGTTAGGTGGGTGCGTACAACCCCCGCCCTAGTGTATATATGGTATAGATAGCATTTCTGTTATGAAATCGGGTGCATATTGTTAAGGATCCTAATGTCCTCCTGATGTTGTTCTCTTAAGCAGCACAACGTGACCGTCTTTATCTTTTATCACTGGTTTGGGTTTGAAGTCTGTTTTGTCAGATATTAGAACACTGGCACCTGCCTATGTCCCAGGTCCATTTGCAACATCTCTTGCTGTCTGTCCTTCTTTGCTTTCTATTGCTGTGATGAAACTCGGACCAAAAGCAACTTGGAAAGAAAGGCCCTTTCTTTGTCTCAGATGTCAAGCCTAAGGACAGTCAGTTCAAGGTATGCCAGCATTACCCAGTAACAGGAACTGAGGGATGCTGGGAGAACCTGGCAGCCAGGTCTGCCTTGATATGTTAAGTAGGCACCTCAGCTGTTTGTCTCAGGTTTGAAACTTAACAGTATATGATTAATTTTTGTCATCAAGACCCTTTCATCTTCTCCTCCTGTTAAAACCCTTCTACCCAGCCATCCCCCCACTTGCTTTCGTGTCTTTCTTCTGTGTGTACCATTTAATTTCCTTGGAATTTCTTGTGTGAGTGTGGGTAGGAGGTCATTGTGGACCATAGGCAAGGCGTCCGTGGCTACACTTCTGAAGAAAATGACATCCCCTACCTCCAGCAACCATTAACTGCCAGTATCACCCCAGGGAGAGGTGGGGCCTCATGGGTCCCTCTCCCATCCGTGAGGAAATGGTAGGCTTAGTCATAGAGAGGCGTTACTCAGATAAGCACAGTGACAGAGTTCATGAGTGCGGCATCCATGTCGCAGCCAGAGGACATCTTTGTGCTGCACACCCCCTCATCCTCTGGCTCGTGGTGCCTCTCCTCCCCCTCTTCGGTACTGTTCCCGGAGTTCCCCAGGGGTGGAGATGTCCCTTAGGGTGGAGCACTCCTCATTCTCCTTGACGCTATAGCCAGTTGTGTGTTTCTGCAGTCACTGTCTGTCTCCTGTTGCAATAGGCATCTCTGACAAAGGCTGAGTGTAGCGTTCATTTTAAATGGCAGACTGGGAATTAAGAACAATTATGTTTTATAAACTGTGTCTCTTTAAACACTAGTTTCAAAAATCATTTTGATAATTTGAACCCTTAAAATTAAGTAATGGCTATTTATAAAAATATCTGAATCAGTGGTGCTGGAAAGATGGCTCCATAGTTAAGAGCACTGGCAGCTTCCAGAGGATTCGGTTCCCAGCAACCGCATGTGACTCACAGCAGTCTGTAACTCCAGTTTCAGGGCGCCTGATGCCCTCTTCTGCCTTGTGAGGGTACGAGGCATGCATGTGGCACACAGACATCCATGCAGGCAAAACACCCATACACATAATCTTTTTAAAAACTCAGAATAATTTCCAAGTAAGTTGAAGCCCATGGCTGCAACTTTTTCCTATCTTAAAAATTGAAACATTAACAGAAACCTGCTGTTCCTGAATCCAAAGCCTACTTAGAGATTTGTTTTTCTTACATAATTCTAGTCAATCTGGTCAGTTCCAGTAGAAATGTAAACATCAAAGGAATTAACTCATTTAGGACTTAAAAAGCAATACTTTGTGTCTTAAGGTCTACAGTTGTTTACACAAAAGTCTAAAAGCACGTCTTGATAAATCCATAGTAGCTGGTTGAGATGAGGTCAAACCAGAAAAATGTCTGTGGCTGTTGTTACTGTTCATTCTATAAGATAAATATAGGATCACATGTAGGATGGGCCATTGTGCTTTGAGTATTGTCTGGCATTTGACTTCGAATCTCTTTCAGACATCAGCACAACCCCAGAGCTATATCCTTGTACTTTCCCAGACATAAATGTAAGCAGCTGGGGCAGGAGACTGAGCAAGTATGGACCCTGGCGTCAAGGAGCGGGCACTGCAGACTGAGTTGCTGTAGACCTGTCAGGCTCCCCTGCTGCAGATGCAAAGCCTTTGCGGAGCCAGTGGTCATGGTAAAGAAGGGATGCAGGCTGGCTGGTGCCAGTCTGCGTGGCTCTGCGAGAATCTTACGTAGGACCCCTGTAGACCCACAGGCACGCTTTTCCCGTGGGAGCCTGACCTGAACTTCCCTACCGGACTTGGCAAACCTCAAAGGACATTCAGACCTTTAACTTTCCGGTGTGTCCGCAGGTCCCAGCCCTGTCAGGTTATCCCTGTAAGAGCTGAGTTTGAGGAAGGAAACAGAGAAGGAAACCCACACTGACCTCACCAGCAAGAGCAGACCTTAGTTAGCCTGTGAGGGGCATCCCAAGACCCAGCAGCACTGTGACGAGAATGGAAGAGAACACACGGCGCATGGTTTGAGTGGGGTTTTTATAGCTAAAGGTAAGTTAGGGACAGAATAGGGAAATAAGCTGTTCTTGTTTTTTCTAGATAAGCTTCTTTTTTTTTTTTTTAATTCAAAACTACAGGAGATGCGATAGGTCTTGCTGCCTTTTTCTACAACAACTGGGATTGGGGTCAGCTGCTTTTCTTTTGCAACCACCTCTGGGAATTGTACAAATAGTCTGCTTCCTGGAACTTTGAGCCACTTTCGAACTTTGGTTTTAAGAAGAGATGGGAATTTCCCTTCTTCCAGATCATTCATGTGTGTGTGTGTGTGTGTGTGTGTGTGTGTGTTTTGTTGTTGTTGTTGGTTTTTTACTCTTTTTCTCTTTGGGTGTGTGCCACCCAGCTCCCAAATAAATCACACACTGAGGCTTATTCTTAATTATAACTGCCTGGCCTTAGCTTGGCTTGTTTCTTGCCAGCTTTCCTTAACTTAAATTATCTCATCTACCTTTAGCCTCTGGGCTTTTCCCGTTCGCTTACTTCTGTAAATCTTACTCTTACTCCATTGCTGGTTGTGTGGCTGGGTGGCTGGCCCCAGATGTTCTCCTCCTCTGGCTACTTCTTTTCTTTCTCCTCCCAGATTTCTTCTTCTGTATATTCTCTCTGCCTGCCAGCCACACCTATCCTTTCTCCTGCCTTGCTGATGGCCATTCAGTTTTTTATTAGTCCATCAGGTGTTTTAGACAAGCACAGCAACACAGCTTCACAGAGTTAAACAAATGCAACATAAACAAAAGTAACACACCTTAAAATAATATTCTACAGCATATGTATATATTTGTGTGTATGTATATATATATATATATATATGGATGTGTGTATTTGTGTGTACACATATGTATACACACAGATAGATAGATAGATAGATAGATAGATAGATAGATAGATAGATAGATAGATAAGCATAGGGGCACCATTTCTTTAGATGTAACTACTTTCTGCTGACAGGGAGAATTGTCATTTTGGGATTCTTGGGTCTAGAGCGACTCTGAGAGGAGCACTGACTTATCTTGTCTAGTGTGGTAGACTGGGTGATAGCAAAAGGAGTCCAGGAGGAATCCCTTTACAAAGTTTAAAAGACAAGGTAAAAATGTCAGAAGGGTGTGAGTAAGGGGAGGGGCCTGGATGGGAGGGAAGCGAGAGCCCATCTGGAGGGGAAACTTGCTGTTGAGATTCTGTGCCTGGCTGGGCCCGGTACTGAACTAGTTCTGATTTGTTGGTGTAGAAGCAGCATTGTTCCTCTAGGAGAGTGCAGATCCCCCTGTTGACTGCAGGCAACTGCAGTCAGCTCTCTGCAGTTTTGGAGCCACTCAGTGGCCAAAGAATCAGGTAGATCCTGAAGGGTGTCAGGCTGATCAGAAATTTCCTTAAGTCTTTCTCAGAGCTGGAGAGACAGGGGTTAATTGGTGGAAAGATATTGAGGCCTCCCGGTTCCAAGCCTGAGGAGGATGCCTAGAGTAGTTAGTAAGGGGGTGACCACCCCATAGCTGTTTTTGCTTTTATTGGAATAAAGGCAAGCAGGGGGAGTGGGGTGTCTGGAGGGATGAGAGGAATGGTCCCTGTCCAGTTACTAGGCAGGAAGATGTAGACGTTTGACCAGCAGATCTAGAACAGCCCTGTGCTGTGGATAAGGTTGAAGCAGGTTACCGGGTGCAGTTTACCTTTGCGGTTGTGCCATAAGGAAAATGAGTGCCCTGGGGGTAAGACGGTGAAAGGTTGAAACCTGACCTGGAGAGATTGGCTAATTGCGGGGTTTTCCTGAATTAGGTGGAAGGTACTGGTGTCAAAGAAAAACCAGTAAGGTGTGGGGGTGTTTAGGAGCCAGCAACTGGGAATGGAATCAGATAGGAATGAGGACGATTTAGGTTTTTGGGAAAGACTTAACTAGCCCTGGGAAATCAGGTCTCTTCTCTTGCCCTCAGTGATATTGGGAACCTTGGAGAGATGCAAACAGATTGGAGGTTGGAAGGCCAGTAAGCAGACATTTCTGAAGAGCCTTGTGTTATAGATGAGTCTTCAGTGCTCCTTTTTGGGGAACTATGATGAGAGTGAGGTTACCTTGCCACGGCGGGAGGTCACTGACAGGGAGGAAGGGAAGTGAGGCCTATGGACACAATAGGAGACCTGATAAGTTAGGGTTACCTGGGTTTAGAAAGGTCCTTAAAGTAGGTAATGTGGAAGGAAGGTAGTCTTTTATGCTGGAGAGAGTTGATTGATCATGATTTGTTTTCTCGAGTCCTCTAGACCAGTCTAGAAATCTCCCTGTATGTTTCTGAATTCAGAACCAATCCACAGGTCACCCTTTCGGTTGTTTAGTATTGTGTGTGAGGGGTGCAGTACAGAAAACCACCAAAATGGCCTGTGGAAATAATTATAGAGGAGTGGGACCACTTGAGTTTAGACATACAGATTCATGTGGGGCGTCCTTGGAGTTTTGCTGCTGTGTGGGTGGTAAGTATGACTTTGAGTGGCCCTTTCCATTTTTGTTAAAGGGTATTTGATGTATGTGGAGCATTGAGATTTACCCATTGTCCAGCCTCAAGATGGAAGTGTAGGTTAGGTAGGGGGTATTGGCTTTTTTGGTCTACCCAAATCCAGAGGATTTGTTGGAGGTGTTGGAGGAGAGGAAAGTGGGGTGGGGGTGGGGTTAGGTGTTGAAAGGAAGGAACTGGCATTCCTAGGATTATACGGAGTCTGCCATATAAAAGTTGGAAGGTGTTGAGGGTTAAGGTGGGAGGGAAAGGACCTTCAGAAGGACCAGTGCAAGGAGTCTGACCCAGTCTGAGTACAAGTCTTGGATGGCTTGACGAGGGTCTCTTACTCATGTGTTCTACTTTGCCAGAGGATTGGAGATGGCATGGGATTTGTAGGCCATTTTTGATGTTAAAGGATGTGGTTAGAAATTGTGAGATTTAGGAGGCAAATTTAGGGTCGCTCTGATTGGAGAGAAGAAGGAAGGCCCAATCTTGGTATCATATCAGTGATGAGGACTTGGGCAACTGTGGTTTTCTGTGATGGGCTCTGACTGTTGCAAAGAAAAGCTTCCTTGATGGAGGTGAAGACTACAGTTGTCTGTGGACCTAAGGACAAATGATTATAGATTGTTGTTAGGGATTGTGCTGGTCCAATAAATGATTGGTTGTCAATTCTTCAGTAACCATGGTTTCAACTAGCACTGAGCAGTTAGCTAGATTTGCAGTACCATGCACAGTCTTTCTCTTGTTGACTGGACCTTAAGTCCAATTAGAGAGTTGGTTACTGCCAAGGTATGCATGCCACTACTGCATCCTTAGGGTTCTTGTGCTGTGCTGGTTGTTGATGTGGTTCATAGACATCAGAGCTGGGTAGGACTGTGGGTTCTTCTGGAAGCTTGCGTGGTACCTGCTGGTGTCATGAAAGCTAATCCTTAGGGATGGGGCTTTCAGGTCAGGGGTCTCTTCGGCAATCAGGACTTACCTTCTACCTCTTGGGGGTAACCAAGAGCAACAGCAAGAGGTATGTATGTTTTGGTAGTCTCTTGGACAGTCCTGGCCAACAACTCAAAAGAGGGCTTTTTATGCCAGTATTTTTTTAAGGTGGTCTTTGACTCTTGGAGGAAGCATCATCAGCCCAGATGAGAAAAGTTCATTAAAACAATATATGTGCATATATACACAAAGTTATGTATATAATAGGTTGAAGTTTTTGGGTTTTTTGTTTGTTTGGTAAAAAGTTAATAGTATGATTCATTGGCTTTTTCAGACATCCTTAATGTTATTCTACCTCCCTCTTTCTTCTGTATTTACCTCTTTGAACCTTCTCTGAAGAGCCCCCTTCTGTATTTCCCCTAGCAGATCACCAGATCCTGCTAGTCCCCCTTTACCTTCCTCTCACCCTCTTCTGTGTTTACCTCCCTTCCTTTCCCTAAGGACCCCTCCCCCTTTTCTCATTTCCCTGATCTGATCACTGGTACCCTACTATTCCTCTCTGTTGCTCCCCAGCCGCCCCCATCCTGGCAATGGTTCCATTTCACTTTCCCGGTTTCTGTAGTTACTACAGGCTGGGTACTCACATCTCAAGATTTGGAGCTAGGAGCCTACAATGAGAGAGAACATGCAGTGTCTGATGTCTGTCTTTCTGGTCTGCGTTGCCTCACTCATTATGATCTTTTCTGGTTCTATCCATTTCCCTCCAAAACTCATGTTAATCTTTTTTCTTTACAGCCAAATAGTATTCCCTAGTTTATATGTACCACATTTTCATTATCCATTCATGGGTTGTAGGACATTTAGGTTGTTTCTATTTTCTGTGCAGTAGGATGTCCAGTCCTTGGGCAAATGTCAGGGAGTGCCATAGCTGGGATTATTTCGTAGATTTATTTTAGCTTTCTGCGAATTCTCCACACTGATTTCTCCAGCGGCTGCAGGGAACAGAGGGGCTGCTGCCCATTGTGTAGGCCTGAATGGGTCAGGGATAGTTTCCTCCTTGAAGCATCCCTCAAGGTCAGAAATGACACTGGAGCGAAGTTCCTGAGAGCATCTCAGGTGTCCCTGAGGGAACGATCCAGAAGGAAAGACCCCACCTCAGGTCTGAAGTGAAGTCCCAGGGTGCTACTGGGAGGTCAGCAGGCACTCTCACCCACTTCTCTGTTCAGCAAGGAGAATGGCCAGTGTTGGGAGGAAACATCAAGGATGGATCTTGCCTGCTGGAGTTCAGGTTGAGGAGTAAGAAAAAGGGTGAGTTTACCACTCACGCCAATGAAGAGTTGAGGTAAACCCTTGCTCCTCTCAGGGGGAAGGAGGCAGCTAGAGACTGGGACTCCGGATGGGGTGAGGTCCCTGGGTGTTATGTCTGCTGCTGTGTAGCTTTAGTAAACTTAGAGGGCAGAGTGGCTTTCAAAGATGCAGAGGAGAGAGAAGATACAGGAGGCAGAGGAGCCCGGCAAAGAAGGGGCCAGATGGGACTGTACCCTTCCAGAAAGCCCTTCCTGGGTTTCAGCACCAAAACTGTAAGAACTGAGCTTACAGAAGGAAACAAAGGATGACAATTCAGACCATCCTCAACAGTAAGAGGAGACTTTATTTAACCTGAGAGGGGCATCTCAAGCCCAGTGACAACCAGGGGCAGCGTGATTTGAGTGTGTGTGTGTGTGTGTGTAGGGGGGGTTGTAGCTAATGTTAAGGAGTGGGTGGCAGAGTCCCATTGGAGGCAGAATGAGGTAAGTAAGCTATTATTAGAAACTGCAGGGGGAGGAGGAGGTTTGCTGTGTATTTCTATAAACACTGGGTGTCTGGGGTGGGGGTCAGCTGCTTTTCCTTTGCAGCCTTTGGGAACTGTACAAGTAGCTGACTTCCTGGAACTTGGGTCCCCGTTGGCTTTAAGAGAAAGAGAATTTTTGTGTAACCCTTCCATCTTCAGAGTTCAGCAACTGGTGCTCCAGTGTTCATGATTCCTCTAGAGCCTATTCCTCTCCTAATAAACAGGTCTTGATAAATCCCAGCTGTGGTGGATTGAATGGGAAATGTCCCCCACAGGTTCATGTATTTGAACACTTGGTCCCCAGTTGTTGGCACTATTTAGGAATTTTCTGGAACCTTTGGGAGGTATAGCCTTGCTGGAGGATGTATATTGCAGGGGCAGGCTTTGAAGGTTTACAGCTTTGCCCCCACTTCCTGTTCTTTGTCTGCTTCCTGTATGTGGGTAAGAATGTGATCTCTCGGCTTCCTGTATGTGGGTAAGAATGTGATCTCTCGGCTTCCTGCTCCTTTTGCCTGCTGCCAAGCCTTGTCCATCTCCATCATTGTGGACTCTTCCTCTGTAACTGTAGGCCAAATAAACTCTCCCTTCTCCAAGTTCCCTGTTGTATCCCAACAACAAAAAGTAGCCAAACGCCCACCTTGAGTAGTCAACTGTTTGGGCTGGGAGCCAGCCTGGCTTCACCTATAAATAGTGTGAGCTCCAAATGCTCCTTAAACCAGGTCCTGGTGGCGCACGCCTTAACTCCCAGTGCTCAGTAGTCAGAAGCAGGTGGATCTCTGTGAGTTCGAGGCCAGCCTGGTCTACAGAGCGAGATCCAGGACAAGCACCAAAACTACACAGAGAAACCTTGTCTCAAAAAAAAAAAAAAAAAAAAAAAAAAAAAACAAAAAAACCACAAACAAACAAAAAACAAAAAACCAAGAATAAAAACAAACAAAACAAAATAACAACAACAAACCAGCTCCCCCTGGTTTTTGGACCCCACTTGTCTTACCTCCGAAGCAGAAGCTAGGGCACCTGGTTACCCTGATTGTCAGTGTTGAGAACAAGGGACACCGAGGCACTTTGGAATGCATAAATGACCATCCTGATAGAAGACAGCAAGTCCGTGAGGTGAAGTGCTGGCATGATGCACAAGCTGAGGCGAAACAGAGACCAGAGGAGTGGTTCTCAACCTGTGTGTCATGACCCCTCATAGTTGGGGGTCACCACAGTGTGAGGAGCTGTATTAAAGGGTCACAGCATTAGGAAGACTTGCGAACAAACCAGGAGATCTTTGGCTTTGCTCTTGCGTGTTTCTTAGTGGTAGCCATGACAGGTTGCATGCAGGACCTTGTGAGAAAACCCCACCTGAAAAACCTGAGAAAGTCAAGGCCGGATCCATGGTGGGTGAAGGTCTGAATTGAAGAGCCAAGTGAGGACAGTAGGGCTACCAGAGCAGGGCCTTTTCTGCAAGTATGTGTCTGTCAGATAGAACCTACTGGTGGCTGCCACTGGCATCTCTAAGCCAAGACCAGCCACCATCCTCGTGTTTCCTTCCCGAGACCAGGCAGCTGTGGGTCTGCACATGCCACCCCGGAAGTGGCAGTTGCTCCATCCTGGCATGCAGCTGCCTCCTGCTCTGGATCACTGCTGCTGCAGTTTTCCCGCCCATCAGAAGAACACATACTCCCTTCTGAGATGCTGAGCATATGCTGATCATAGTCTTGTTAGTATAGACTTCTATAGGGAACAGAGGCTGGGAGATGCCAGGGGACCACATCGCTCATAGAGTTTACTGATGAGTGTTTCCCTCCCAGGGAAAGTGGAAGGGAGCCTTTCTCTCAGTTTGGGCCACGGAGATGCACCTGTGTAGGAACAAAGACCACACCAAGGGCCAGTTTATTGTTTTGGAGTCAAGCTAACAAATATAGATTATCATTTAAAAGTCTCTCTGAAAAGTGTTCCATTTGGCTTTGACTCTCACATAAGCATTACATATGACAAGAAAAGACCCAAAACACTGGAGTATGTCAAGTAGTTTTCTCTATTTGGATGTGTTCTGTCTGCCAACTTAATAATTAAAGCCAACTTCTGCCTTCAGGAAGTCCAAACAACGGTCTAGGGCATTTGTATATACGACTATCTTGCTTTCCTGTAGGAAGGGCTCTCGTAGAGAACACAGCCAGCATTATCATCTGCCCCTGCTCACCCTGCACCCAGCAGAGTCCCAAGATCATAGAGGAAGCATTTTATTTGTGCTCAGTGGGCAGCGACAGAGTGCACTCTGGTGCTAAATAATGTACTTGCGACTTGCAGAAGAATTCTTGGGTTGCAGCTGCAGTGATCAGCCATCCTCAGCCCATTAGGGCGAGTTGTACATTGCAGGTGGCAGTGTGTAAAGATGGGGGTGGGGTCTGGTCCCTTCTAGTCATGGCCCTATGATTTCTGATACTGGGAAAATAAACTCTTGAGCCCTGCCAGTGACCTGGGCCTGCCGTGAAGGACCATTCTAGGAGTGGAGGAACATTCCCCCAAGTCCGTACCTTCCAGCCTGAATACTGGAGCAAATTCAAGATCAAATGACCTGGATCTGTGGCATCGGGGGTATAACCAGGTAAGAAGCTGCCCAAAGTTCCATTAGTCATTCTCTCCGAGGCAAGCTACTCCCTGTGGAGTATTGGTCCACCTCTCTCTGAGTCTCACCACCCACCTTTATACCCACCTCACATGGCCTGGGGGTTCTTTTCTTTTTTTTCCTTCCAAGACAGGGTTTCTGTGTAGTCCTGGCTGTCCTGGAACTCACTATGCACACAAGGCTGGACTTGTCTCTGATATTTTGGGGCTCGTATCTGAAACTTTCTGTGACTTGAATCTCTGAAGAGGCCAGTTCCACCTGTCTGTGATTGCCTCTGTCTCTCTGGGAGGCATCTTCCTAGTCACCCTTCAGGAGCCTGCACCACATTTGGCATGCCACGTTTCAGGATCCCTGAGTTTGTCTGGGCAGTGGCTGGAGTATATGTATGGCCGTGTCTGGCTGTTATCTCCAGGGCCTGCACTGAGAATCCAAGCTCTGTCCCTACACCACATACTTCTCTGTATCCACCCTCTGTTAGAATCTCTGTGGCACAGACTGTCTCTCTGCCTATCGAGGTGACAGGCTGTCCTCAGCCTGGCAGGGATTGGAGCATCATGGTACATTGGACACTGGCCTTCTTGCTTCATCATGGAGGAAATCCTTGTTCATTTCTCTTGTCTTGAGCTCTTTCTTTATCCGAATATGGTCTACTGCTTTTTATATTCTACTCCTGTCCTTCATAAGTAGTACAGAAGCAGGTATCAATCTGCCGTATTACCCAGAAGTGATAAATGCTAATGATCATCTTTCAGTTAGTTATTTACTTTAAAGTCCTCTATGCTCTGTTTGTCATGGAAATGTAATGAAGTATATATAACTATTAGCTAGTCCTTCTATTAGTTTGGATGACTTGGCCTAAGTAAATAATTTCAAACAAGGAATGCATATTAAGTGTCTGTTATGTTTATAGCAATGTAATTTATAGCTATAAAAATTCTCAAGAACCTGCTATATATCTAAAGCTTAATAATCCACACAGCATATTATGTGAACATTAGCATAACAAAATGACAATTGGCTGGATACATGGAGACGGCTGGATGAAACCGTGTCAAGTGAATATAAGCAAACATACAATGTTGTACACTTATTTGGAATCCAATAGTTGCTTAAAAGGCTGAGTAGAAACTTCTCGGTGAAACATCCAGATTAGCAAGCTGCTTCACACAAAAGGTACCAGGCACAGGGGCTGAACATCAGTTAGTGGCCTGGCAGCCATTTTGGGGGCTGGCTTCCTCCCTAGGGGAGGTTGGGAGCAAAACTGCAAATCTGGTCCCTGTCTCTGAGTCTGGGAGCTCGCATTCACCTGGGGTGGGGGCCGGGGACACTTAGCAGAAGTTAAGTGTACTTTGGCTCTGCTGCAGATCCGTGCAATCTCTAAGGTGTGTGCTCTGACAAAGAGTCAGAGCGGAAAGCAGTGTGGACAGAGGCTTCGAGTAAACTGGGGAGCTTCCGAGAACACAACACACGTTTCCTGCAGGTAGCTGGGTAGTGAGGTATGACACTGTGTACCAGGTCCAAGTCCACACAGCTGCAATGCTCAAGACCAGACCCTACAGCCATACCTGCAACTACAGTTCCTTGAGGGTCAGAACAGGACCACGATCCATTATATTGATAATTTGCCCCTCCCCAAATACAGAGCAATAATAATGGGGTTGGGGTCATCCAAGTAATACCCTAGTAACGTTGAGGCTATGAGATGTTAAGGTAGCAGGTGGGAGTGGAGCCGACACCTGCCTCCTTCATCCCTGGGCCTATGTGCTTCCTCCAGGTATTATCAGACTTCGTACAGCAATATCTGAAGACCAGGCCTTCCTAGACTCATCCATGCCCAATGAGCTACCCTGCTAGTGTGAGCATGGCTTGTCTTGCTTGTGTTAAGTTCCCCTTCCTGAAGAAGTACCACAGAAGCTACTGATAAAGATACATCCGACACACAGTGCCACTGAAGACCAGGTCTCTGTAATTGTGCAGGCCGAGGCCACACAACACTGTAGGGGGTTGTCTCAACCCTCTCCAGATACCATGGCTTTAGGTATAAAAGTCAAAGTAACCACATTCGTTTGATGTACTGCAACTTTGAAGGGCTCTTTTATCCATGTTGTACACTGAATTTCGAGTTGCAAATGAACTGTAGGATGTTTGGTTGTTGTTAGAGGTCAGGTTAGTTCACGGCAGTTGTCTCTGGCATTTGGAAAGTGGATTTAAAGACAGAAGTACTCTCTGTGGCATGAGGGAGCCGTGAACCTCCCATACGGTAGATGCCATGGTCTAGGGCCTGCAGGGCATGGGGACAGAGAGTCTTCTGTGAAAGGGCTGCAACTTCCCCACTGGGGAGGGACAGAATCTGTATGCCAGAGTCCAGCCAACCTCCTCTTCCCTTCTATCCTACGCCGAGACTAATGCTCCTAGTGGGGATCCCAGCAAGTCTTACAATAATCTTTGTTAACCGAAACCTACTTAGGAAATGTTGCAGTAAGCTTATTAGTTTCCATAGCCTGAAAGAACAGCTAATAATGCTGAAACTAGAGTGTACATTTATTGAACATCACGTGCTAGGGGAAGTGCTTTGTATTGGTTACTGGATTTACACAACAATCCCCAAAAGAAATGTATTATTATTATTATTATTATTATTATTATTACCCCATATATAGAGAAGAAACTGAGGCATAGAGAAGAGGCTTGACATTGCTGTTGAGAAGAGGAACGTGGTCCCTAATCAAAACGTAAGCCGTGCCAGTGGTGCCTGGGAGAAAGATGCATGGAGGAACACCAGCAGCCCATGTCCTTGGAAACGTGAGGTGTTTCTAGGACGTGTGATGTGCATGTTTGGGGTGACTGTCAGGCTTATAGGTTCAGCCCTCTCTTCCCATTTTCACCTTCTTATCTCCACACTGGGATTTTAAAATTAAGCTCCTGCTAAGGGAAACAGAATTGATATCTGGACCATTCAGACCTACCCGACAGGTTTTGTTCCCTTACGATGAGCACTTCTCCAACTCTCTGGGACACCAGCGAGACGTCTAACAACTCAGCTGCTGCTGTTGAGTGTTTGCGGCTGATTGACACGTCCCCTGACTCCCCATGCTCATTGTTACTTGTTCCCTCCTTGTACACTGGGGCAGTCTCCCTCACTCTTACCTCCGGCTTTGGCCACTTGATTTGCTTTGCCCGTGGGATGAGCCAGGAATGACAGGGAGCCCAGTTCTGAGCCCAACCTTTCACACGGCCTCCATCCTGCTCCTTGTCTCCAGCTGGTTTATGGAGGAGGATGAGGGATGATGGAGCAGAACTGCCCTTTTCAAGGTTTCCCAGCAGACAGAAGCCTGAGCACAGCCCAGGCCGGTTGACCCCACTAGCCCTTACTGAACCCCGAGCCAGACAGAAGCCACTGTGCTCTGAGACACTGTATTTGGTAGTAACGCTGTCGTAGCAGCTAGCGCGTTGTTTATAACTAATGGTGGCCACATGGAAAACAGTGTCCCATGGTGTTTTCATGTATTCCCCATATATGCCTGCTCCTGTTAGTGAACACCTTCCTGCTCTAACATTTATATACCTTATTTATGGATGGCCACAGTCCCATAGTCTCATCACACACAATACAGTGACCAGGAACACAGCAGTCAGGCCTTCTCCACTCACACCACACCACTCAATAAGAGTTCGCAGGGTACCAATCTGAAGCCTTCTTTTTATTAACACATTTATTGATCATATAAAAATATAATAAGTTATATAAACAAATTACATAAAATACTCGCAATTATGACTTCACCAGCTAAGGGCCTCAGGCCTAGCCTGGGTGTTTACTAAATAATTTTAAGTACTGGAAAATAATGACAGTCTCCAGACAAAAATGGCAGCATGGAGTGCCAGCATTGGTCAGTGAGAATCGTTACGGTCTTGTTGGTTCTGATTTCCACAGCATAGGCAAAGCTCATTGTAGCAAACCTTTCCTGGATTTATTGCCAAATAAAGTAAATGACAAGGGACTAGCTCCCCTAAATCAGCAAGCTGGGAGTCAATGAAACAACATGGACGCTGGCTGCCCTCAAGCCCTGAAATCTAATAGGGTGAACTGAAGCCAGCCCACACTGCCGACTGCAGCTGCCCATTCTTCACCAGAGGGACAGTTGGGGGGAGAGGATCCTGCTCTCCTAGACCTGCTCACTCATCACAGATGACATTTACAGTCTAATTAAGGGGACGCTCAGCATCATTACTGATGACCAGGGGTAAGGGGCACTGCAGGATCTCAAAGAGGAATTAAAAGGATAATTAAACAGACTGTTTAACTTGCAGGATACAGCAAACACCATCTTTGAAAAAAAAAAAAAAAAGCACAAACAGACACAGTAAAATGATCATATTAAATATTCAGGACCTAACTATGGTCCTCTCACAGTCTGTTCTATATTCAATGGCTTGATGGTTTTAAATATACCACCGATTCCCACCCCAAAAGGCCTATGACTTTAAAAAAAACAAACGAAAAGCCAACCCACAGCTTTCTAAATCAGAGGCTTTATTGTAATTTAACGATCACTACCGTCAGCCTTCAGGAGGGAGCCCAGCAGCCGGCTGGGCATTAACCCCCTGGCGGGAAAGCTCCCCGACTTCCCATTTCTTGGCAGTTAGAGGTGAAGTAAGAATCTGCCAAGAACAATGCCCGTTTATAAGCTTTGTCTCTGTAAATACTCTGTCCTACATTTGCCCTTACATGAGAATACCGGATAGGAGTTTCCCTCATACTCTCATTTTGTGTGGCCGCCCACACTGTATTTACCCCATGGAGGCTCCCTTGGCCTCTCCTGTCCTGCCTCCATTTTCTTTTGCTCACCTGAGCCTTAACTTTCCTGACCACAAACAAACATGAAGACCAAGCTCTCATTTGCAGGAGAAAAGCTCAGTCTTGGGGAGGAGAAGACAGCCCCCCGGGATGACTCCCCCAGGGCCAGGACTCCAGGCCCCAGGTCTGTACTGCACCTCAGGCTCCACCATCCCTCACTGGCTCAGGATGCTGTGTCTGAACTCACACAAGCCTCATCCACGAATTTTGGCCACCCCTGAAGTCTAGAATCAGGCATGGTCAAACTCTTAGGAAGTCACCATTTCCCTTTGTAGAGAGAACAGACACCTGTTTGAAGTAAAAACAGCCTGACACATTGTAACTGCTTGTGTCTGTGAGTGCCACTAGAGGCCAGATCTGCCCACACTTGGGTTCGGCTGGGCAGACACGCCTTGTGTGCCAGTGACATACACCACGTTCTTCCACTAGTGACTGCAAGGCTTCTGTCATTGTGGGCGACCGCAAACACAGGTCAAGTTACCCCTGAAACCATAGAGCACGCCAACAAACTGCTCCGTCTGAAGCAATGCAGGAAGTGGGGTGGCTGGACTTCATGGCCATCTTACTAAAACCGTCAAGCTATTTTCTTCATAAGCATGCCCCCATTTCTCAACTCCACGAGAAGCCATCACCCTTCTTAGAGCTTTGGCTACATTTTCTCAGCATCCCTTCATTTGGCCTATTTGATGGGCTGGTGATACGGTCTGTAGCATGCCCTCTGTCTCCCACCAGGGGCCTCCTTAAAGACGGGATCCGATTCTTCACCCGTGTCAGCCCCACATGTTCATTTGAGCACTCAACAGGCTCCTCAGGTCAGCCTAAGGAATACGGCGACCCACCAGGAAAAGCCTTGAGTTTTGGCAGTCCGATGGCATCGCTCACAGCTGCAGTGGCCTCGTTGGATCCCCAGCTGGTCCCAGGGAGGACAGTCCAAGGCACACTCCTCAGGATGCGGCTGGGGGCGGGGAGGCAGGCGGCACCACCCCGGCCCACTCCAGTATGTCTGCGCACAAGGACTCCACGGCATCTAGCCGCTCGATCTGCACCAGCTTCGTAAGCAGCTCTGGGATGCTGTAGCCCGCGGTGCTGATGCGGTCAAAAAGCTGCATGCCATCGGTCATGCCCCCGATCTCATCCCTCTTGAGTCCAAAGCTCTCGGCAAGGTGGCGCCACGTCTTCACGACCGCTTTCTCGGAGTTGTAGGTGGAGCTGAGCATCCGGCTGGTCTTCTCAAGGCAGTCAAACGGCAGCTCTGTGGGGCTGAGACCTAGAAGAGGGACGGTCACGGTCACACGTCACAAATCGAAGTCAAGGGGGCCCAGTATTAAACTCCTCCCAAGTGTTTAAAAGGAATTAACATAAGTTCTAAGTAGTCTCTTCCAGAAAATAGAAGGAAATATCTCCCAATCTGATACCCAAACCAGTATCTTGAACAAAATATTAACAAATAGAGTTCAACAAAGGAACAGAGAATTATGTACCATGATAAGTGACATTTATTCTAGGGGTGTAATTCTGGTTCCAGTATTTAAAAGTTGCTGTGACTTTTATAAAAAGTCCGGAGCCAGCCTTGTACTTAGTGGTGAGAGCTGAGCATTTCCTTGGGATCAGGAGGACCTGGGCTCTGCTCTCAGTGCTCATAGTTGACCTCGTGCCAAAGCAGTGGAGCCAGACAAGAGAAGAAAGAGTGCACACAGGCTAGAAAGGGAGGAGTAAGACTGTCCTTGTTTGCAGGTACGATTGCCTATGTGGACATTTCCAAGGCTACTCAAAATCTCCCACGACACTAACATACACGGCAAACCCGGTTAACTCTCCACTGAATTATGGTATGTGAGACCAGCTAATCACTGAGTGGGTACTGTATGATTCAACTTAGAACAATATTTAAAAATGTGTATCTAACATGTATGGGTGTTTTGCCTACAAGTATGCTTGTGCACCATGTGCATGCAGTATCCACAGAGGCCAGAAGAGGGCGTTGGATCTTCTGGAAATGGACTTGCAGATGGCTGTAAGCTGCCATGTAGGTGCTGGGAATTGAATCTGGGTCCTCTGGAAGAGCAGCCAGTGCTCTTAACCACTGAGCCACCTCTCCAGCCCCCAAGTTGACTTTTATAATAGTCTTGAAATGACAAAATTACAGCCATAGAGAACAGAATAGTGGTTGACAGGGCTGCAGGAGAATCCCCTGTGTAGTGGAAGGGGTCACTGTCTATTGTGTCAACATCAACACCTTGGTTGTAACTTTTAGGGGGGTTTGTGAGCTGTAACCATCAGGAGAAGCTGGGAGAAGAGCACCCAGGCTTTGCTCTATTACCTCTTAGCACCAAGTGGTAAGAATACCACAAGCCGGGTGTGGTGGTGCACGCCTTTAATCCCAGCACCTGGGAGGCAGAAACAGGGCAGATCTCTATGAGTTCAAGGCAAGTTTGGTCTACAAAGTGAGTTCTAGGACAGCCAGGGCTGTTACACAGAGAAACTCTGTCTGTGGGGCAATGGGGGGATATACCACAATGAAAACCTGTAAAAGAACTGGAGGACTTTGGTGTCTGGGGTTCACCCCATACTAACCACACTGGGATCTTGAGGAAGGAGGGGTGGCTGGATAGGCAGAGGTAGTGAGTATTAAGGTCTTCGTGTGATTCTAATGGTCTTGGGAGCCAAGCCATGTGGGCCCGAAGGACTCAGCCTTGGCTGTGTCTTATTACTGTGGCATTAGGAAGCACCCATGCCTGTGCTGTCCAGGAGCACCCGAGGGCACGGGCTTGAAGCTCCTACCCCACGGGACTCACTGGAGGTTGGAGTTCTAAATTCATTTGAAAGCCACAGTCCCTTGGGCTTGGTCTTTCAAAGCCAAGACATTCTTTGGAACAGAGAAGAGCTTTGGGGGTGCTGGAATGTATGTAACTCTCAGACCATATTCTTCTGGGCAGCCAGCAGCACCCACCCTGCCAAGCTTGATCCAGCAGGCTGACCAGGCATGTACTTATGGAGCCATGCCATGTTTCTGAAGGCAGCCAAGAAGAATTCTTGGCCCTGGAATTCCTGCGTAGTGGTTACCTCTGGCCAAACAGAGCATCTAACCAGCCTGCCCCGGCTCAGGGCCTGTATTTCTCCCACATGGGGGGCATGAGTGGCAGGCAGCATGTGACTCTCCTCAGTCCCACAGTTCAACCAGACCAGGGGTGTGTGGAGGGATGCCAGCAAGGCGGGAGGGAGGAAAGTCCCCTGACATAAGCAGTGAGGGGTTATTTCCAGGGTGAATAGAAGCTAATTTAGGAGCTGGATTTTGTAGCGTCCAGGAGGATCACACACTGGAATGTTTCTACTTCTTACCTGCCCATGGCAGGCAGTCGGACCTTGCTGCTCATGTGGCTGTTCTAGAAGGAGGGGAGAGCCCTCCAAGGCCCGTTCAGTGTGCCTTGTGAAACTGCCATACCCTGCATGATGATGTTTCTGCCAGTGACAGAAAAGGCTTACTCCATAGTGCACCGACTGACGCCCCCACCATCTTCGTTTGTGACTGTATAGTCTATATTGACACAAGGACAAAATTCTCATACCCACGTGTTTCTTAGAATGTGTCCCCATTGCACTGACTACTGGATGTCACCGGACATCTCCCTGATGACAGTATTGATGCGGACACAAGCACAGAAGCTACGGGACCCCGTCACTCTGTCCCCATGTGGCACTGCACCAGCATACTTACTGGGAGTCTCTTGTCCTGTGAGGGGAGCACTATGGGATGCTTCAGCCTAAGCAGGAACCAGATTCCCTTTCCCTCCACATCAGAAGTCAGTTCACTTGGCCATTCTGATGGCGGCCTGACAACCCCCATCCGATGTGGATGACTGTCCTCAGTTCCTCACACAGGAGTCTGGCATTGGGGGGGTTATCATCTCGGGAGTGAGCCCCGAATGGCTCTTTTTTATTGTTTGTTTAAGACAGTCTCACTATGTAGCCCCGGCAGACCAGGAACTTGTTATGTAGACCAGGCTGGCCTCAAATTCACAGAGATCTGCCTGCCTCTGCCTCTCAGGTGCTGGGACTAAAGGTGTGCCCACCACATCCAGCTCTGAATGGTTCTCTAGTCCTTACCTTCAACAACACCACACACGTTGGCATACACGTCCAGTATCTTTTTCCTCCGACTTTGGATCTATAAAGAACAATTGAGAGAATGCTCATCTTCAGAAAGGGGGAAGATGGTCAAGGAGTCCCAGATCTTCCCTTTGTACTGGCTTGGCCCTGACAGCTAGGCATACTTGCTGTGCCAAGACCTTAGGTGGAAGCCATCAGGAGGAAGAATGTCCCTAGGGTTTCCAAGCAAACACCCTCTGTGCACAAAAGGGATGCTACTGGGTTTAAAGGGACATCAATGTTAGAGCTGTCATCAGTGTATTTAGAAGGTTGACAATGAGGGCCCCAGATGGCCACCAGGGCAGCCATGCATGCAGTGGCTGGCAGAGCTATGGAAGGCTCTCTTCCCTAGGGCAGAGAGCTCAGGCAAAGATAGGCAGTGAGTGGCCCTGGGTGAAAAGACCATGCCAGGCAGGCAGCATGGTCTCTAGGTTCTTTTAGCGAGATCACTGCACCCAGAGTGAAGTATCCTGCAGGATCAGGCCAGATCCAGGATCCCCGTAGGGACTTTCTTGACTACCAACAATGTTGCCACATGGCTTGGCTGGGCTGCCTGAGGCACAGACTAAAAGCAGGAATATATGCCAGAGCCTCCGAGCACACCTTGTGCCACAGACATTCCAAAGTAGTTTGCTTTGGTGATAAAACCCTCTGGACAATTTGTACAAGTGAGTCTACTGCTGTATAAGAGATGTATGTGTATGTATATTTGTGTCTGTGTGTGTACGCATGTGTTCACATATATAATTTCTTATTTCTCGAACCTTTCAGGATATTAAAGCCTGTGGTTGCTCAAGACTACTGTGTAAAACGTCTATTTGCTTAGGTCCTATTCATATCGTCCTATATACTTCAAAATATTTCTAATAATGATGTATTGTGTAAATAGTTATTGCATTGCATGGTTTAGCGATTAATGACAATAAGAACTATGCATGTTTAATACAGTCGCAGTTTTCTTTATCTATGCTTATTAGTTGACTCATGGATTCAGAACCCACAAATACACACAGATGTGTGTGTGTGTGTGTGTGTGTGTGTGTGTGTGTGTGTGTGTGTGTAACTGCTTGGATATGCACAGTATGTTTTTGGAAGTTTTTTTTCTGTTCTCTAGCATTTGCAGTGATTAAAAAAATACTTTTTTGTCTATAAGCAGTATAATTAGTTTTTTGGGTTTTTTTTTTTTTTTTTTTTTTTTTAATCTGTTGCTTTGCGCATTGTCCTAGCTGGGACCGTTGGGAGAAACAGCATCCTAAGGAACTAACTGAGCGCGAGGGCTTATGTTCATCTTGTCTGACGGCTCTAAGTCCCGGCACCAGTGTGCCATGGGCCATGCTGCCAGAGCCTCACCCCAGCAGACTTGTTACTGGCTGCAGCCTTCTCCCTGGCCAGGTGAACTAGCGACAGCAGGCACAGCTCTGGGGACCCCTGCTTGTCCGGGGCTGGCTCCTCATCACTGTCCACACTGCGACTCAGCAACTGCTCGTTCTCAGAGGAGGCGTCGTTCTCACTGTGGACACAAGCGGGACACCTGTTAGTGAGGTCTGGGGAACTGCAGCCCAGAGGAGCTGCCTCGGCACTGGTCTTGGTTCCAGGTGTGGAGAGCACTGTACAATGTCTTTTTTTGAGACAGGGTTTCTCTGTGTAGCTTTGCACCTTTCCTGGATCTTGCTCTGTAGACCAGGCTGGCCTCGAACTCACAGAGATCCGCCTGCCTCTGCCTCCCGAGTGCTGGGATTAAAGGCGTGCACCACCACTGCCCGGCTAATGTCTTGTTCCTTAAGCGTTTTCTATATCTCCAGAGCTCTAGGTAAGGGGACATGAGGTGAGAAAGAGACATCCTGTTTCCTGACAAACAAGCCATTCTGGTACAAAAAGGCCTGTAGATGTTTGCATGGGGCTCCTAAGAAGCAGTGGGTTCTGAGAGGCTGGGGACACCATCGAGGACTGCACCTGACATCTCTCCACACTGCCTGATACCACGGGTGTTTGGTAAAGATTCACTGAATATGTTCTAGATTCCTGTACTTAACTCCAGCAAGACAAGCACAACCGTGGGTCTTCATGTTAAGTCATTAAGATGAGAAGGCTGGAACTCAGTCCGTGCAGAGTTCCTAGGATAACCAGGAACACACAAAAAAATTGCACCTTAATGTCAGGGAAGGCCCTCTTGACTAGTGGCCTGGCCTTAGATGTGTGCCTTATAGGAACTACAGAGAGCCCCAGAGGGTAGGCAGGGTGGGTGATCACATACATCCAACTATCCAGCCTCATGAGCAGCTGCCCCCTGCTCACTGCTCAGGTCACACAGGACCTGGCACCTGTGGGTTAGAGATTAAGTCCTCAAACCATTCAAAAATAAAAGCAAAACAATATTCTTTTTGCAGAGCATTCTGCTTGCCCCCTTGGTTTAGCTAAAGGCCTTTAGAAAAAGGGATTATGTTTGCCACACATTATATTTGAGTGTTACTGAAGGCCATATGCAAACACAGCCCTGGAGCCAGAATAAAGAAAAAAGAAGAGAAAAAAGAAAAAATACAAGCAGTTATGAAACCATCTGACAGAGCCACTTTGTCATTATGCTTGAGGGCCTGCGAGGGAGGTGGCTGGCCCATCCCCTTCACTAATCTGGCAAGCAAATGGGAATGCATGATGGTATCTTCACAGATTACCTCATGGCATTTCCACAGATCACCACATAGCTCCCAAATCCCATTTTCAAGACCCAAAAAGGGACAAAAAGGCTCCTGACCCTTCTTTAGAGCAAAAGCTTAATATTTATACACGCAAAGAGTGTATTTTTCCCCAAGTATAGTCATGCAGATTTTTCCCTCAGAAGAAACTCAAGCTATGGGCCTCACTGAGAACCAGTACCGAACAGCTGCAAGGACCAAGTCCAAATGACTGTGGGGACAATAGGCAATGACTTTCCTCTTAGTTGATTTTAAAGCAGAGGGGGTGCTATGATCCAGTGTTTGGTAAATGTGCTAAAATACCACCAGGTAAATCTCTTCCCCCAGCGGCTTATTACACCAAGCCTAATTGACAGCCTGGACTTTGGCTCCCACTCTGTTACTCACTAGCCTGTGATCTTGGTCCAGTTATGGAAATGGGGACTGAATCAACCTGTTACTCTTAAGGATGTGACAAGGCCAGTCTTAGGCCTGGTTGCATGTGCTGTGGGCTTTAAGGCATTTTAAGCATTGCTGGCAGCTGTGAGAACCTGACCAGGACGTGTGGATCATGAGATTCATGTCTTTCCTCAGTTTGAGCAGAAGGGTAGAGGGTTCAGGGCATCTGGGAGATTGGGGATGGGGAGAGCGGGCAAATGGAGAGTATCAGGTAGATGTTACACCTTCCCCAGCATACACCAGCTCCTGTAGTTAATGAGGAAACAGAAATCCAGTGCTAGTTTACATTGCCTCCTTCTGCTGGGAAGCTGCTCTCCAACATCCTTGGAGCATCCCCAGGCCAGGCACCACCCATTCAGTACATCCACTGATACAGTTTGCCTGGCTGCTCAAGGATTTATAAGGACCCAGCTGGCAGCTCAGTCTTTGGAACTAAGACTGTTCCACCCACTAGTGAGTGTAGGCAAGTCCCTGTTCTACATACCTCTTGGGGGTCTTTGTGGGTGTTGCTGTCAACTTCTGGAATTCACCATTCTCAGGGAAAGTCACCACCACGCTGTCTGTAGGAATGGAAGTTGGGCGGGGAGCGAGAGTTAGCTTGTGGCTCTGAACTTGGATCTCCCTTCATGTTTCCTTTTAAGTAGACATCCCTGGTGACCTGACCTGGGGACAGAACAAGTGGGCACCCCCCCAACCCTCCACCCCAGAGCATGGGCCCTGGAATCAGACATGGTCAGCAGGCTGGTCTGTCAAGTTTGAGGACAAGGTGGACATACTCCACCTTCAGGCTAGAGACTGTGTATGGGGACAGCATGGGCTAGGTGTACAGACCTGGGGCCTCCTTTTTCTCTTCATGTGTGCTAGCTGGCGCTTCTGGGCTCTTTCCTGGGGGACTGGTACAGCAGGCTGCTTGAAGAAAAAGAAAAGGGGGTTGGCATGAGCCCCCTGGTTCACTTAGGGAAGGTGACAGAGTACTGGAATAGGGGTGTGGGTGCAGGGATGTCACCTGGAGCTGAAGGCTTAGTCTTCATGATGTAGAACATGATGATGAGGACAATGGCGATGGCCATGATGAAGATGGTAGACATGGCAATAATCAGGGCGGTGGCCAGGTGTCCTTGGCCTGAGAGCTCTGCTGGCATCAGGAAGAGGAGGATAAATATTTTCAAGGGCCCCCCCTCCAAGCCACAGCACTCAGCAGAAGACCCAGTCACAGGGATGCTTCCAGGGGTCATACTTGACCCGAGGACCTGGCCCGCAAGGTGTGCTTTGGTTGCTAGGCTGCTCCTACACTGTCAAGTAGGCTACTCTGAGATCCTGAGAGAAAGGTAGCAATGAGGACGAGAGGCCCATGATCGAGTATCCAAAGACAGCATAGTCCAGGTTTAAGCACTCCCAAGCAAAAGGCCATTCCTCTGGCTAGAGATCGCATTCCTGGTTTGGTTTTACTTGGCACCTCATCTCCAGAGTAATAGCAAGAGCCCCAGGGTAGAGAGGGCTGAACAGACCCGACAACTCCTGCTGTTTCCACTTCTGCCTGGCTGCTGCTTATTCCTGGAGCTGTTTGCTTGGTTCCCTAATGCCGCTTTGGATACCGGGACTATCCAAAACCTCCCTCTGACTTTCCAAAATAACCAACAGGACACCTGGTTCCTATGAAGCAGGATCCAAATGACCTGTCACCCAAAGAGGCTGTGGCAGGCATCTGGTGCCCTGGGCCATCTGAAAGGGGGTGCAGAGCTGAGAGCCCCTCGAGGGTGCTCAGCCTCCTGATGTCATCTGGTGCATCTGTAACACTGCCAGATGTGGGAGATGGGTGATGTATGTGTCTTACTGTTCTTGGTTGCATGCTGTCCCCAGGTGCTTGGTGGGGAAGTGGGGTGGGCTCTGAGTGTGATCATGCGATTCTGTCACATTGGAGAAGTGACAAGAGGGGAGGACTCCGTGTTCATTGCTGACAGCTGTCCCCTCTCCCTCCTCCCTCCTCGCTCCCTCTCAGCTCCCTGAGTTCCAGGGGACCCACAGCTGGGCACCCTCCTCACCTTTGTGAGCATGCTGGAAGGGGGACAAGGTGCTGCCCCCAGATGTGCTGGAGGAGTGGGCAGAAACCCCAGAGGTGGCTCCCACACCTGCAAGGAGAACACATAACCTCAGCGATCTGACAGAGCATCATGCAAAGACTGGACAAAGCTGGAAAATAAGACACCGCAGTGAAGTGAAGCAATCTGGACTTCTGGACCATACTGCAGGGAGGGGGGCAAAGAGGATGTATTTTTATTTATTTCCTAATGTGTTTTATGTTCCCCCAAGAGTATTTTGACATCTTAGAAATTCTGTTTTGTAAATTGGTGTGTGTGTGTGTGTGTGTGTGTGTGTGTGTGTGTGTGTGTGGTCTGTATATGCACCACATGTGTGCAGGTACCTGTGAAGGCCAGAAGAAGGCATTGGAACCCCTGGAGCTGGAGTTATTAGTGCTCGTGAGCCACCAATGTGGGTGCTGGGAACTGAACACCAGTCCTCTGCAAGAGCAGCAGAGCCCATATGCTATCTCTCCATCCATCAGGATTCTTGTTCTTTAAATAAAAAGACAGCTCTGCCTCATCCACTCAGTTTTCCTATGAACCAAGACAAATGCTATGTCCTCTGAAGGATAGCATGTGTCTATAAAAGTATTTTAGAGGGAATAATACTTGATTAATTTTTTTTCCAACTATGGAGAGCGGACATATGTTCTTAATATCTTTTCTGGTCATAAAAGCAATATATCTTTGTTACTGAAAACCGGAAAAAGAAAACCCGAGGCAGAAGCAGGAGGGGCCAGCAGAGCCTCACATTAAGGTTCTTAGCTCTGATGTGCCTCCCTCTAGGATTTTCTCTAAGATTCTGTGTGCTGGTGGTGGTTCTGTGGCCTCCAGTGCACTGCACGCTGAGCCTAAGGTGCGTTTTTTTTTTTGTTTTTTGTTTTTGTTTTTTTTTTCCTGAGACAGGGTTTCTCTCTGTGTAGCTTTGCGCCTTTCCTGGAACTTACTTGGTAGCCCAGGCTGGCCTCAAACTCACAGAGATCCGCCTGCCTGTGCCTCCCACGTGCTGGGATTAAAGGCGTGCACCACCACCGCCTGGCCTAAGGTGCGTTTTTAAAATAGTTTCCACCAAACCATTTAAGAATGGATGTGCCCTGCTCTCCCTCCTAGCCATGGCTCATTACTGTCCCTCCCCAGAGGAAAAAAAGTGTCACTGAAAAAACAAAAGGGCAGGCATGGTGATGCACGCCTTTAATCCCAGCACTTGGGCAGAGGCAGGCAGATCTCTGTGAGTTCAAGTCCAGCCTGATCTACAGTGGGAGATCCAGGTCAGTCAGTACTACATAGAGAGACCCTGTCTCAAGAATCCTGAAACCAAGTTGGGTGGGGGGCAGGAAGAAAAAACTGTCACTAGCATGGAGAAAAATGGAAGCTGATTTGATATCAGACAAACTACAAGTACTTTTTTTTCTGATAAATAACCCTCTTTAGGTCAAACTTGAGTTTGTCAATGGATAAAAACAATCCGTTTGTCAAGGGATAAAGACCATAGCTCAGCAGAGGCAGAACACTTGCCCATCCACTGTGACCCCAGCCCTGGGGTGGGGGAGGGAGTTATGTTTTCATTTCTTTCTCTCTTGTCCTTGCTGGTTCTCAGTTCTGGAGAGGTTCATAAAGTAATGCCATGCTTCTGAAAAGCAGCTACGAGCCCAGACAGGGCCACCAACCTCCCTGAAGACATGTCCTTCCACCCACCCCAGCCAGCCAAGAGAACTGGCCTGAAGGGTGCACTGAGGTCAGCCTACAGCACCACAGTAGAGGTTCTGGGAGAAGCACGGGTGTGCTGTGTGTAAAGCCTCCCGCCATCTGCCTTGTGCCAGCCCAGGAGCAGGAACACAGTCACACAGTAGTGGAATGCGCTGCTGAGTTAGCTGAGTATGGAGAGAGGCCCTGTGGAGAGAGGCCAGGACTTCTGTCTCAGGCTGTATACCTAGTTCAACCAATAGAGAGATGGAGAATGAACAGTGTGGATGTGCAAGAGGGCATCACAGGCCGAGGGCAGGCTGGAGGTGGATTTCTGTGCGTCAGTGAGGTGCCAAGGTATTCAGAGGGTAGCTTGGCCCTCAACATTAGACAGGAATAGAACTGTGGTGTGGGCCAGGAGGACAGTCACTTGCCCAGGGAGGGTGAGATGTCTCTTTATCTTTCTGGAGGAAGACTGGAAGCTTTTCTGTGGCCTTTAGGCTCCAAACCTAACGTTCTACTTCTAAAGTTTATCTTTAGGGATAACTCTTCAGGAGGAACTGGTGAGGGAGGCCCCAGTGGTGGTCCTTCTACTTAGCTACATTCACCTGCTCACCTGTCAAATGTCAGACATTCAGGCTGTGCCCATTCCTGCTCACAGACCCCCACCAAGTCCTTTACAGGCTAGCAGCTGCTCCAGCCAGCAAAGGCAAGCTCCAGGGTCCTGCCATTTGTACTATACCGGGAAGCAGCCATCACATGTCATCAGGTGGACTGTCCTGACCCAGTTTTGAAAAGAATCTAATTTCCTTTCTCTAGAGCAAATAGGACATTGAAAAGAAACTGATCTGTTGATTTGGTTAGGGGCTCAAGTGAGCTTAAGATATGTGGGCAGAGGGGAAAAAAAAAAGCCAAGGGCTGTGTTTGTGGACACCAGCAATCTTTGTCTTTTCTTGTCCCTCCTTGCTAGGACTTGCAGCCCAAGGCAGTGACAGGGCTGGGGACGGGGTGCAAACACACCCAGGCCTATGGTCTAGAAAGAAACAATGGAGGCAGCGTGGTGCGTACAGACTTATGAAATGCCCTTGTATTCCATTAACCTGGGAGGGCTGGTTACAAGACATCGCCAAACAGTGGGGCGGGCTGCTACTTGTTAAGGACATCCTCCGGAGCCACAGACGCTACCTGCTCGGGCCAGCTCTGCCTTGCTCCGATATACTGGACAGTCCCCAGACTGAAGCCCAGCTGGTATTAGTGGAGCACCCAGACTGCACGGGCTGCAGGAGTTGCCAGGCATTCCCCAGCCAAGGATGCTCTGCTGAGTACATCTGAGAAGGGGGAAGTGGGGGACGAGGTATGGCAGGAAGGTCGACCTCTCGAAGCCAGGGGCTGGAGCCAAATGCCCACAGCCACCCTCAAGCAAACCCTTCAGGTCCTCGTGGCCTCCACCCTACCCTTTCTATGTGATGGACCTCAGGGCCCTTCCAGAATCTTCAGGGAGGCAGACACTTCCCTCTGGGGTCCTGCAGTAGATGCCGGGGCCTATGTTGGGTTGCAGAAGGAGCAAAATTACATGGATTCAACCAGGCTCACAACCAGGCCGTGCAGGTCCTGAAGGGCAGCAACCCATAGCCTGCCGACAGGCTTCTCAGAACTAGAGCTGGCAAGAGAGGAGACTCAGAACAACTCAGTGCATGGGTGCATGGTTCGGATGTTCTGAGTGGCAGGCAGCCCTGCTTCAGGCAGGCGAAAGGCATGTGCTCTATGGGAAACAGCTCAAAACAAATCAAACAGGACCTGCTCTGAGCACAGTAACGACAAAAAACCACCTGCGTCTTACTTGGTTGCGTTTGTCCTCTGTTTTCCAGGTGAGAGGGGAGTGAGATCAGCAGAGCAAACCCTCGTCCTGGACATCCCCAGGCCGCCAGGCTGACCTCACACAGGTCTGCTCAAGTACCTCCCCATCGTTACACATCACCGTCATGGACCCCAAAGGGCCTCCTAGTGAGCAGTGAGTGTGGTTTGCTAAGGAGCAGGAGGGTCCCTGCAGGCCTTGGGAGACAAACTTGGGTCCCTGGTGCTTCTGTTGTTTCTTAGTGTGGTTGGAAAAAATCTCCAGAGGAAACAAGCACCTGCTCTCTATTATCCCAAACCCTTGAAAAGCACACACCAGCATTATAGACGTGTGCACATTCATCTTATGAACATACTGTATCGTATTGAATAAGCTGTGTGTGATGTATGTTTGGACAAAACTCAGGGAGAGAGACAGAGAGAGCCAGCCTAGAGACCTGGGTTATTGCTGCTCTTCACAGCATACCTTTCATCAGCCATGGTTCTATACACCATCCCACCTTACAAGGTACTCGGGGGCAGGGCATGGAAGATGTCTTGTTCATCTGCATCGCCCATCATGGAGGCACAGCCATGGTACAAGTTCCCCAGAGGAGCATGCTGGGATCCCTGCATACATATTCTGTGTCAGGTTGTGTCTGGTCTGATGTGGATTTACTCTGCACTATTATCAAAATGTTTTGCAGCTAGAAATAGTCCACCCTACCCTGTTCCCTACACTCAGTCATTTGCTCTGCCATACCAATCTCTTTGAGTGGTAAAGTACAGCCGGATGTTTGCTCCCCTAGGACGCTGGCTTTAAAATGAGCAAGGTGAAATGTTCGAGAAAAGCTGGTAAAAAAACGATGTCCCAGATAATGAGCAGAAGTTTTCACTTGAGGTCCATTACTAGACAAGATTGTAGGGACAGATGTGCCTACTTCACTATGAACTCCCAGGCTGGCTGCAGGGGCTCGGCTCACCTTCCTCGGGGACTTAGTGAGCCGTAAGCACAAGGCTTAGTGGAGTTATACCTCTGTTCAAAGAGATGAGGGTCTATAAGGGGCCTTTGAAGTTGTTAATCCACACAATTTATAAATGTGCCAGTATGCATTAGAGGCTGGCTGGCACTCTCCACGGAGTGTAAACAGTTCGGATGTTCAAGGGTGATTTGGTGCTTAGAGTTGTCAAGGAGGTGCCCTGCAGCCCTGGCATTGGCCACACACCCTGGCGGTGGATCCTTGAGTGATGAGTGGAGGCTTCAGATCCTCACTAGCTGCTGGAAGTGAGAGGCCTGCTTGCTGGGAACACAGCCTTTGCTTCTGCTCTGACTTGCTTTGCCAGACCCTGCTTCTTACCTTGGTGCTATGTGGTGTGGTCTGGTGTGAATAGTGCTATGTGGCATAATCTGGTGTGAAGAGAAATGACTGGGTCTATGCTTTCGGTGGCCAGGGTTTCCTGTTTATGTTCCAAGGCTCACATGGGGTGCCAAACAGAATCCACTACGGGGCTCTAAGCCACACAAAGCCTCGTCTTTTAACTGGTGTCCCTCCCTAAAAGACCACTCTCTTCTTGACTGAACTCAAGGGTCTTAGCCACTGACAGGTGATTAAGTGTACACACACACACACACACACACACACACACACACACACTCAGACAGAGAGACAGAGAAACAGGTGTGAGGGCTGGTCCTGCCACCACACAGTACTTCTATTGCATTATGTCCTTGTCTCTCTAACCACTCTGTCCCAGAGGAGCTCTTGGAAGTACAGGGCTGCCGTTGTGTGGCTCAGCCTGTGCCCGCTGCACTGGGATATTTCACTAGCACCAAAGTGGGTATTTCCCACACCCTGTCCACATTAGTCTCATCTGTCCTCACAGAGATCTTGTGACACAAGACCTTAGAGGAAACTGCGCTACGGAGAATGAGATCACTTTCCTAGGGAAAGCGGAAACTCACAGTGGAAGCCAAGAGAGCTGCACACCCTTCTCCATCCCTGAGATCCCGCCTCCAAACTCTGACCAATGGTCATCACAGCACAGGCCCCTCTACTCAGCTGTCCGGGTAGCTGCGTTCTCAGGATGACGTGGAAGAGAGGAAATCATAGACAGAGCTCCTTGCTCAAGTGCATCTTGCTCTTTGGCTTATGGAAAAGCAATTCGAAGGGCTTTGGTGTCCCTTCGGTCTGACATGGATTTGCCAGCACCCCATGGCAGCAGATAGCGAAGGAGGTGAGGCCTGACGCTCTCCCGGTGGGCTGTTGCTGGCAGGAGGGGGGGGGGGGGGGCTTTGCTTCAAGGCCTCGGGAAGAGGTTGCTAGGTGCCAGTGGTGGTGTAGGGAAGACTGCCAGCTGCATCTGCTTAGTGTTTCCCGTTTCAGTGTCCACATACTGTCAACCCCAGTGTGTGCAGGTATTGTCTCAATTATACGGTAGAGAGAGCAGAAACAGAAGCGGCTCCCAGGGTACCATTGCCTCATGCGTTGATGGTGATGCTGGTCAGCCTGGAGACAGGACCGACCTGGAACCCAGCATCTTGGCCATCCAGGAACAGGAACATTTAATTCTACTTTATAAGTAAACTCGTGTCACTTTCTCATGCCTCCCGAGGGTCCCTTGATGGTCTGTGTGACAGCAGCAGAGCAGGACTCTTAGGACATGTTTACGAGAGCGCTTGGTGAGCATTAATGCACCCTGGCTGTGCAAAAGTCTGTTGGTAGACACCACTGAGTACAGCCTGGCCGGGATGGAAACAGAGCTCCATGCGGCTGGATAAATACTCTAACAAAGGCAGAAATGGCCTGGAGCTGGGGACCTTTAACCTATACCCAAATGTCAGACTTAATAAAATATGTGTTTTGCCTCCCCCCCCCCCCCCAGACATGCTGAGTCACAGGCAGACCCAGAAACCTGTGCTACCTCAAGCAGTTCGTGGGAATACGATAAGAATCATAGCCCATGAACTCCCCTGTTCAGCGCCCAGAGAAGCGGCCAGTTCTTTGAGAATGCCAGTGCAGGCCCAGTCACGTGGGGTGAGGGG
Organism: Peromyscus maniculatus bairdii; assembly: GCF_049852395.1. Taxonomy (NCBI): domain Eukaryota; kingdom Metazoa; phylum Chordata; class Mammalia; order Rodentia; family Cricetidae; genus Peromyscus; species Peromyscus maniculatus. The sequence continues at coordinate 29,804,258 of NC_134872.1, read as the reverse complement.
AGTGGTGGGTACCCTGACCCCCATCCTTCCTGAAGAGGAGACCCTCCCGCTGATTCAGGCATGTAGCTGGACTGGCTGTCCTGGCCCTGGCCATCTGCCTGCTCCAGCTCTCCTGGGCATGTAGCTGCACCACCAGGTGCCCCAGGGTCCTTGACTCAGAGCACCAAGAACGACAACTTGGTACAGCAAGGCCCAGGAAATCCACCCTCCAGGAAGAGGTGCAGCCTAGGCCACCAGCCAGGGACTTCAAGAGCCCAACAAAGACGAGGTTTGGCCAAGTCTCTGGCTTTCCTGGGGTGGGGCTGCGGACAACAATACTGAGCATATGGGTCTCCTAATTTCACAGGGCTGTCGTTAGAGGTGCTCTTTCCAATCACAATGCATCCTGGGTAACACAGTCTCCAAACTGAGGCCAGAGTAGAGAAGGGCAGAGTGGAGTTGTTTGACGTTCTGAAGGAGTCTCTCACCAGTCAGTGCTCCATCTACCACATCTGTCTCAGACAAGCTCCTGGGCTGGGCAAACAGATGCCTGGAGACTGGCTTGAAAGGACTCCAGTGGGAGCTGAACTGGCCCCAGAGCCAAGACTGGATTATAAAAACCCACACTGAAGCCTTCCTGGGATCTAGCTGTCAGTTAAGCGATTAAAGAGTAGAGAGATGGAGGGGATCCTTTGTTTTTGGTTTGTTTTTTAATCTCTAGGAGTCAGGGACTTGGCTTACTTTTCCCCAGGTTGGATGCATACGGTTGCCTCTTCTGACTGCCCAGGCAATAAGGGAAGGGCATGTATGTGTGTGAGGGTCCCTGAAGGGAGCTACCTCCCTCCCAGGTTCCTTAGCTAAAGAACTTTTTCTGATAGGTGGTGTGGTCCTGATATCTTCCCCTCAGGTGAGAACCTCATCGCAGAATCATCTGGCATTTAATCCACGTAGATTTCCCTACAGAAGACACATTAGCAATGGCAGCTGACTTCACCACAGGCCAGGCTGGCAGCCAGGAGCCCCAGGGCCTCCTCCAATTTGTAAATTAATTAGCATATGACAGGTAGGAAGTTCAATTTTAAACACATGCAAATCTATTCCAATTGCCAACCTATTTGGAATGCAGAGAATGGCCTGGCCCTCGGATTCCCTAACTTCTAGCATCCCTGCTTCCAGGCATCCTGCCTAGTCACATAATTGCTTTGTGGGGCCTCACCAGCAGGGAGGTGACATTCTTCCATTCCTATCACCTGACCTTTTAAGGAGGAGGTCCCTACTACATTCTCCTTGAAGGTACAATTGTGACTTAAGGGTGGATGGGCCTCATCCCAGGCTGGTTCCAGGAAGGGGCTTCCCTTCTTTTTTTCCCTTCTGGTAGATGATGAGGCTAGCCTCCTTCTAGCTTTCCCTCATCTTCCCTCCATAGCAGGTCTGGGTGGTCCCCAAACACACTTTTAGTAAGTTTGACATTTGGATGCTGGCTAAGGGCCCCGGCTTCAGAACATTTCTACATTTATTAGACCATGTCGCCAAGTCCAAGAAACCATCCATTAGAATCCTCTGAAACAGAGGGAGGGCCCTTCTCCACAAATGAAAGATGGACCATAAGGAGACCAGAAAAGCAGCAGCCCATGGAAGGTTATAAACCCGTGAGGCTAATAGTTGTAGTTTTTGGATGATATTTCATTTCTTGATAACTTAAGAATATTTCTACATTTCTCATGGCCTCGTGTAATTTTATGTATACATGAGAACTTAAGATTGTCTAGCACTTTATAGTATTTTCCAAAAATCTTTGTGTCTGTGATCCCCTTAGCTTTCCTAGTGGTCCCAGAAGCTGAGTGGATCAGGTCTTGGGATCTCTCTCTGTGAGACAGAAGGTGTAACCGAGTGACTCCTCAGCGGTGCCACTGGCTGGCCTGTGTGACAGCCTTAATGTCTGACTCACAACCTCTCGCCCACAGCAAAGCCAATGCCTTGTTTATTCCTTTGTTGTGTTGGTCTTTTTCAAAAAGATTTTATTTTTATTAATTTGTGTGTGTGTGTGTGTGTGTGTGTGTCTGTGTGTGTGTGTGTCTGTGTGTGTGTGTGTGTCTGTGTGTGTGTGTCCGTGTCCTAGATGCCCTGATCCCCGAGCTGCATGGTTGTTAACCCCCTGAGGGGGGTGCTGGGAACTGAACTGCAGTCCTTTGCAAGAGAAGCAATGGCTGCTGATGGCCGACTGTCTCCATGTCTAGCCACTGCTGTGCTAATCTTCTCTAGGTGCTGGAACTGGCTTCATTCTGCACCAGTAGTAGAAGACATCAGTGCTGGACAAATTGGGCCCTGTGGTGAGGCAATACTATAATTTCTTTTTTTTTTTTTTTAAGATTTATTTATTTATTAAGTATAGTGTTCTGCTTGCATGTATGCCTGCAAGCCAGAAGAGGGCACCAGATCTCGTTACAGATGGTTGTGAGCTATCATGTGGTTGCTGGGAATTGAACTCAGGACCTCTGGAAGAACAGCCAGTGCTCTTAACCTCTGAGCCATCTCTCCAGCCCTATAATTTCTTTTTTAACACTCTAAGAGACTAGAACTTTTCCTGGACCTCATAGTCAAGAGTTAATAATACACTGTGAGGTCACTCAGGACTTAAGAATGCTGTCCCACTGTGTGCTCAGCCTGTTTGTTTGATCTGCTTTAAAGAGACCGATGTAACAACCAACCTTCCTATGTCCTGGATTTCCCACAAAATCAACATTTACAATGCCCCTCCCTCAGAGAGTTACACGCGTGCATGCGTGCGTGCGTGCGTGCGTGCGTATGTGTGTGTGTGTGTGTGTGTGTGTGTGTGTGTGTGTGCTTATGTATGCTATGCTAATAAATGCTGAAAACAGCAAATAGGTTGAAAGCAACCTTAACAAAACATATCCACCATCAATGCATGGATAGAGGTTGATAAGTCTATTTGCAGTGACATTCACAGTAATGTTTGTTACGTGGGGCACTTGGGGGCAGTTGGAGTCAGGGACTCAATCCTTTGTAAAACCTCTGTTAACGGTTTCTGAACAGTTTCCCTCATCCCTTCCCCATGTGGTGGTTTTTGTGCTATTCACAGTCACACATACAGGTACAGGAACAGACAGAGTCACAAGACAGCCTGTGGGCAGGCACAGATTCAGACTCATCCGACAGACAGACAGACAGACAGACAGACAGGAGATGATGGAAGACCCATGGAGAGGAACAGGATTTGGATCCGAGCTTGCTCTTGGTAAGATTACTGCAAGGGGAAGAACTTTGACTTCCTTTCCCTAATGCAACCCTGCGCACATTTCGGGCCCCACGAGGCCATCACTAATGCGTTTAAACGAGACAGCGGTTCTGTCCAAGGGCAGAGCACTCACATTCCTTGGTGTTGGGAGGTGCCAGGAGGCAGGAGTAGCAGACCATGCCGTAGATGTTCCTGGGTCTGTTTTCCAGCATGTAGTAGCTGCAGGAGACAAGATGAGACAGAGAAAAGGCCGATGAGTGAGAGATACCGCACAGGTACAACCCGGATGTTACTAGGCCGTGGCTGAAGCCTGGTATGAGATGGCTGGGTGGGAACTGAGGACCTGAGAGAACAATAGCTCTCCCTGAGTTCCTTAGAGGGGATGTTTAGCATGTCCTGAAGTGGAACATTCTTTTTTTTTTTTTTGGTTTTTTTGAGACAGGGTTTCTCAGTGTAGCTTTGCGCTTTTCCTGGATCTCGCTCTATAGACCAGGATGGCCTCAAACTCACAAGAGATCCACCTGCCTCTGCCTCCCGAGTGCTGGGATTAAAGGCGTGCACCACCACCTCCCGGCCAAATATTCTTTTCCCAGGACTGGCATGATTTGGGGCCTGACTTTACATGGCCTTCTCTCTTTGTTCCTTTCCTGCGGTGGTTGTTGTTGTTGTTGTTGTTGTTGTTGGTGGTGGTGTGTGTGTGTGTGTGTGTGTGTGTGTGTGTGTGTGTGTGTGTATGTGTGTGATTACTACCTGTCATGAACGCATTCAGCAGGAGCGCCCATGTTTCACCACATGTGGGCACTGGTGTCTCTCTCTTTTCACGGGCACCCTTCTCAGAGCCCATAGCTTGGTGAGGTTGTGGGCAAGATCCCTGTCTGTCTCTGGGACCCTTGGGACCCCTCAGCAGCCTGGGTGGGTGACAGTGCCAGAGCCAGGGCACAGCTCCACTGGTCACCCAGGGCAGTGCAGGTAGCCTGGAGGACGACCCAGAGTGGAGCCAGGTCCTGCTACAGCTAATTGCTGCAGGTTTAAGACACCTGTGTAACTATTGAGTAAGTCTGCGGTTGCACTCACAGGAAAGGGTGAATCGCTGGGAGTGACACTGTTTCAAGTCCTTTTCACCCTAACAATGCTCCTGCTACTACCCCCGCCCCGCCCCTTAAAGGATCCAGCCCTCAACCGCTGCCATTCCCCTGCCGTAGTGCCACAGGTGGGGAATGGCAAGGGAGGGGAATTCTTTCACCTTTTGGCTCATTTCTTGGTGTGAGCCTCTTTCCATAAACAAACATTGTGGGGTGGATCATGAGGTCGTTTATCACACTGTGAGAGGTCTAATCAAATAAAGTGAGCCGGAGTCCTGTCCGTCCATGCTTCCTCGCTTCCCTTTGTGATAACTCAAGAGATGAAAAACCCTCCCTGCTGGTGGATCCACCTGCAACTGTTTCCTAACTTCTTTCTCATTAGCCCTCCTGATGGCTGTGGGTGGTAAGATGAGGCAGGAGGGCGGGCTGGAAGACTCTGGACCCCAGCCTGCCTGAGCTTGGACCATTACCAGCAACATCGGGGTAGTAATGGCTGGCCCTTACTCAAAGCCTTTTATCCTCAGATCCCCGTGTATCTTGTAAACATTAATTAACCAATCTCAAAAACACCCCTCGGAGAAGCCGCAACAGTTTAACTGTCAAGCCTTCTGGGAAAAGCTCCCAAATGCACCCGCTGGTCCCCTAAGAAGCCATCTTTGTCAGTGAAGCAAGGAGCTACAGAGGGATCAATGGTGGAGCTACCCAGCAGGGGGCAGGTGGCCTCAACTTGCTTGGGTCAGTTCTGCTTGAAGTTTTTTTTTTTTTTCTTTCTGGTTTTTCAAGACAGGGTTTCTCTGTGTAGCTTTGGAGCCTGTCCTGGAACTCACTCTGTAGCCCAGGCTGGCCTCGAACTCACAGAGATCCGCCTGCCTCTGCCTCCCGAGTGCTGGAATTAAAGACGTGCGCTGCCACCACCACCCGGCTTGAAGCTTTCTAACATCTTACTCCCAAGTCCACACTGTTTTTTTTCTCCCATCCTGCTAAGACCGGGTGCTAAAGGCCAATGAGGGTAAACCTTGCTCAGACCTCTTGCCAGGTACTAAGGAAGGAGAGTCGTTGGAAATTATTGGCTAGACAAGTTAATGAATGGCGTTATATTCTGCTCCACAGTTCCAAGTTCTGAGAAGGAAGAAAGCTCCAAAGGTATTTGGGGATGTCGCCCATCCCCCTTTGGAAGCAGCAGAGCCACAGACTTGTCTGTCCTGGTTATGTTTGCCTGTCGGGCTCTGCCACAGGTCAGGCTGGCTCCAAAGTCACACACAGAAGGGTGTGTGTGGACCACTGGGGCCTTGAGACCTGCTACACACTGAAGACCTGGGTATTTAGCACCTGGGAATGGGCTGCTGGCTGCTCTGTCCAGGGTTCCCATCTGGCATGCAGGCAGGCACTTTCTGCGTAGACTGACCACTCCCATCTGGGTGTCTCTCTCTCTGATTCTCACAGGGGGTGTGAATGTTGTTTACAACTCCACGTTCCTGCCTTGGCCCTGATTGTGCACTTGATTGAGCTGTACAAAGTAACTGAATGAAGTACTACCGAAAAGGTGTAAGAAAGAACGGTTTGTTTGTTTTTATCTTTTGTGCATGAGTCTTGGGTTTGCGTGTTTTGTTTGTAAACTACATACATGACTGGTGCCACTGGTAGTCAGAAGAGGGTGTCATATCCCCTAAGACTAGAGTTACAGAGAGTTTGCCATGTAGGTGTTGGGGATCAAATCCAGCTCCTTTGGAAGGGCAGCCAGTGCTCTTCATTGCTGAGCCATCTCTCAAGCCCTGCTTTAAAGATGGGTTAATCTAGGAAGCGGTTTAGAAGTTGCATGGCCTACCTGGCACACGTGTCAAATGCCTCCAGATAAGAAACTACCTTGTTCTAGCGTGTACTGCTGCAAGAATATTTATGTGTGTGTTTTGTTATGTGTGTGTTCCTGTGTGTATGTGCAGGCTTGCATCGGGTGCACACCTACTTGGGTGTGCAAATGTATGGAGCCCAGAGGTCAGTGTCTCATACCTTAGTTGATTTGCTCTCTGTCTTATTAGTAAAGACAGACGGGGGTCTCTCACTGAGCCTGGTGCTTATTGGTTCAACTAGGTGGACTGGTTAGTGAGCTCCGGGGATCCCCCTGTCTATGTGATGCCTGTCGCCACTTCTGGCCTTTATGTGGATGTTGGGGATCTGAATCCAGATCTTCATGCCTGTACAGCAGACACTGACAGAGCCATCCTTCCAGCCCAGAGAACCGTTTTAAATGTAGGGTTTTCTTCCAGGACTAACCTAACCTCAGAGTTTATACTTGGAGTTCTGCATACAGCTGGGTGGAGAATGCTGGCCTGTCTTCTTCCATCTGAAGTAAAGTGCTCATTTAGGCATCTGTGGTCCAGCTAGCGTCAAGACCATCTATCTTTCTGCAAAGATGCAATCCTTGCTCTTTGATCCATATTTTGATTTTTCTCTGCAAAAAGTTCCTGGGCTTACCATGAGGTTGTATTCTGGTAAGTTTGTTGTACGTTAAAGAAATCGTTAAATAGAAAATGCATTCCATACACTCAACCCCACACTAGCTGGCAGGGCTGCTTGCAGCTTGCTCAGAACATGCACGTTTTGCCTATAGTTGGGCTGCATCATCTAACACAAAGCTTGCTTTGTAATAAAGCTTGTCTCGTGCAGTGCTCTGGAAGTGGAAGACAGTGATGCATGGGGGCTCGCCATTAACTGAGCTAATCCGAATTGAAGTGATGTTTCTCTTTTGTGAGTAGAAACATCATAATGGAGAAAAATGCTAAGCTGAGCCACTGACAGCTGGGGGCAACCTGAAGGATTCTCTCCTCCTCTCTTCTGTTCTTCCTGGCCTAAGCTGTCTAGCTCGGGGCAAAATTCAGTTTACACAAGGATTCGAGAGTCTTCTCTTCAGACCGACTTCCTCTAAGTCGGTAGGAATTGCTTTCCCCAGCAGATTCCCCTTTCCTGGGACCTAGGCTTGCGGTGGATGCTCTGGGTCCTGAGATGCTCGTGACCTGCAGAAATCTGTGACCTGCAGAGTCCTTTCTTCAGCCTCCTGTGTAAAGGCAGTGGCCGGTGCAGAGCTGGCTGCAGCAGCTACCCAGGGGCAGGGGATGCCAGAGTGGGGGAGGTTATGAAATCTCGCCTCTTCCCTCTTGCCTTCTTCTCCCTGCCTCCTGTCGTCTCCCACACAGACCTTTCCCGACAGGAAAGCCCCATACGCTGCTATTGTTCGGTGAGTGTCTGGGCCACATGTGCGTACAGAACTGAGAAGGGGAGCCAGCACCTGCCAAACCACAGGCAGAGGAGAGGGCCAGCCCGCAGCCTTAAAAAGACAAACACCAGGGAAATCTACATCCTGGCTCATAACCACAGGGGTTCATGGAGCTAATCGGTCCAGCCTGCCAAAATGCCCGATAGTCCTCTGTGCCAGCATGAGAGAGCCTGGTTGTGTTCTGTCAGTTTTAGGGCGTGTAACAGGAAGTGGGTCCTGCCCCTATGGAGCTTGGGTAGTAGTTCTAAGGTCGCAGTCCTTGGGGACTAGGGGTAAAGTGGAGGCTTTTTGTTCAGTAGCTTCAGGGTCAGGAATGATTGATTTAGCAGATGTATCTCACTGCAAGCCAAAGGGGGAACTGACTACCCAGTTGCCACATCTGTGGAGTGATGCGCAGCACCCTGAGATGGGGGTGGACATGTGCCCCTCCCTCGCTCAGTGGGTGCTCCAGCCTCAGTCTGTCCCAAGCGCTGAAGATAAAGTTACTGTTCCACGGAACAGAGAGAGAAGTACTCAAGACGTCAGAGCCCAAAACAGGCTTCTGGAACCCACGCGGCCCCACCATTCATTCTACAAAGGGGGCCCCACCATTCATTCTACAAAGGGCGTCTGCTTGTAGCCTTCTAGAGGCAGGGGACTCACTACCGTTATTAAACATCTTTGGAGACTGGATACTTTCTGGCAAATCCTGGGACCAGGCAAATTGTCTTCATGGCTCTTTGAGTAGGTTCTCAAGTGCTGGCTGGCATCTGCCTTTGAGCAGTGCAGTCACTGCATGGTCCCAGGCTTGTCTAGTTTAGCTGGAAAGTCTCTTCTCTGGGGCTCTAACGGGCTGCATACAGTCACTGTCCCTTTTGGATAATCTGGACAGAACAGCTGCTTCCATGGACCCCTGGTGTGGCACAGTCACTTGAGAGCCAGCTGTGTGGGTTGGGGGGGGCCTCACCACGCACTGGCCCATACTCCCCGCACTGTGACGCTACCTCACGGATCCCATATGGACAGCCCAACCAATGCCCAACACTCACCTTGAGTGTTACACCTCTCCAAACCTCCACATGGGAGAGTTTGCTCTGGATGTCCTAAGGCACTGGGTTCTACACATCTGACCTCCACCTGTCTCCCCATCCATCCCCACCAAATGCGTCTTCCCCCTGAACTCTGCGTCTGAACATGTGGCACCACCATCCACACTAGCACAGGGAGGGCAGACACCAATGAGTCTTCTCCACCTTGTGCCTCCATCTAGCTGGTGGGCGGTCCTTAGACTCTCGCCACCCCCCCACCCCCCCCACCCCCGCCTCTGTCCCACTCCCCCTGCTTTCCATATTCTTCTTGCTCCCTAGGTTCCAGGCTCTTCCCTACTCAGCCACTTGTCCTGTTGCTATCAAAAAGACCCTGCTGACACTGAGCCCTGCTGCGCCCTTCCCTGCCTTGGCCTTCTGAGTGGGGACCCGCATCAGTTACAAGCGGAGGGCCCAAGTCTTCCTCTATCTGCCTCCACCTGCCTCTAGCGGCTCCACATCTCCAGGCATGAACTCCTTACTGTTCCATGGGAACCAGAGGACCAGGCCCCGTCAGGTGCTTGCCGCCTTCAGGGAAAATAAATAATGCAAAAATAAATAACGCCTCTGTTACGAGGCTGGAAACAGGTTTACACAGAAGGTTCCTTCCCTCCAAAGGAAGCATGATGGGATGGGTGTGTCTGACACAGGGGCCCCCCAGGCATTCTGCGTTTCTTTGTGGGTCACACCTTTGAACCAAGAAAAAAAAATCTGAAGCCAATTAATGAATGAATCAATCAAAATCAAATTCTAGGAACTGGGTAAGTTACTAGAGACCAACTCTGTCTACCATCAGATCTCACTGAGTGTCCCTCACTCAGAGGCAAACCCAGGGTCTGCACCAACCAGTCCCCGCCATGGTGCTTATGCAGCTGTGTGGGGATACACCTGTTCTGGTTCTAACGCTGTTGTTCCTTTTGGGGGAGTCCCACAACACGGTAACCACAACAACTATGTGAGTAGAAAAAGACTTATTTTTTTCCTCATGTTTTCGAAGGGAATAGTCGGCTCCCCTCCCCACTTACAGCCCTCTGCTTTTGTACACGTCGAAGGACAGGGTTACACGCGGAGGTCCCTACTGTTTCATAGATTCACTCGACACATGCATTTGAATCATGCTTTGTGCCAGGGACCTGAGCGTTGTATTACCTAGCAAATATTTGAGTCTGTGGCTCAGGAGGTGGCCCGCGCTGAAGACAGAACACCGGGAAACCGCGGTGGGAGTCGTCTGTCACCAGCAGAGAGGCAGGTGGTGACAGAGCTGTGGAATAGTTGTTTCTACAGTGAAACTGAACTCTGTGCGTGCGTGCATGAGTGCGTGCGTGTGCGTGCGTGCGTGCGTGCGTGCGTGCGTGTGTGTGTGTGTGTGTGTGTGTGTGTGTGTGTGTTGAAGACTCATGCTCACTTATGCTTATGTTGGAGATGTCTTTCTGACATTTCTGTACTATGTCTTTCTCATAAGGCAATGTTCACGTCTGGTGTTAGCGCCACTCTCCCCACCCCAGACCCGCCACATCATGGCCATCAGCACCATCCGGTCGACCATCATCTTCATGACCACCATCTCTGTCACCTCCTGCACCCGCACCTCTACCACCACCCACACCTGTACCACCACCATCTCTTCCATCCCCTCCCCCATCTCCCACCATGCTTTCCCCTCCATCCCGTAGTCTTGCAAAACATGATGTTTTGTGGCCACTAGGGGGAGGCAGCAGCAACCGCTGGGGCTTAAAATTGATTGGGTGGGTGTCCAGATAGGAATTTCCTGAGTCCAGGCAGAATTTGCTAATGCATTCTATCGGGAAAGCAGAAAGATTTTTATCTTTTTGTCTTTCAGATCAGTTACATTCTCACTTTGCGTTTTGAGGGGAAGACGGATATACCCCAGCAGTGTGGGAAGCACAGACATCAGATGCTTTTTACTCACAGCTTTCCCAGCATACTGAACATAATACCTTCCTGTGAACGTTAGACTTTCTTCTCCCCTCCAAAATGCTTCACATGTATTGTTTCATTGTGAGTGTTTGGCTGGTGTGTTTTACCTGGGCAGCCAGGCTACGCCATGATGCATGCCCGTTATCAGCCACAAATACCGCACCTGAAGGTTGCTGGCCCATGAGTCGCGACAGGACTCACCATCCTATTATTATCCCCAGCAGAGGGTGACAAAGGGTAGGGCACGACACTTTGTGAAGGCCCTGCTGTGCCTGTGGGGTTCTGCTCTCGGGGGTCCTGGCTCCTCACCGTTCAGCGGTCAGCCCCTCAGCGGCACACTTACCCAGGGAGACAGGGGCCACACTCGGCGTCATTTTCCATGTCTCCTGGCGTCAGCACGGTGGCCCGGAAGAAGCCCTCACAGTCCTTGTGGCGCCTGCATATCTGGTAACCTCCTTTGGAGAACTTCTCCGCGGGGCAGGGCACGCAGCCATAGTCGTCGTCTTTGGTGCCGTACCCGCAGGACTGGCCGGGGAGGCAGAGGGTATGAGGACACATCATGTGACTACAGAGGCCGGCACAGTGGCATGCCGGCTGGGTCCACCCTCGGCTGCCCAATCTACAGTAATTGCCATCCGTCCTGATTTCCTTGGCTCTTTCTCTAAGCTTGCTCCCCTCCTCTACCATCTGAGGCTAAGTGACAGACAGCCTCCTGCCTCAGATGAGGTCCTTTAAATAAGTCCACTGGCTTCCCCCGGGGGTGCCTCACTAGAGGACCAGCCCGGGAGCCTGAGTTTCCTCAGAACGCTGTAAGAACCCCAGATATTTGCCCCACACTTTTCTCTGGTGCTTCACAGAGCATGTGTGTTTAGCCTTTCCACAGAAGGGGCCCCCGGCTCTCAGAATTGATGTGCTGTTCCTGGAGAGCATTTCCCCCATACTTCCAATTCAGGCTGTCAGCCCAACAAGGCAGGACGGGACGCTTTTGCAAGAATTCAGAATGCCTGAGAAATACGCTGGAGTGTGCACAGCTGGAGAGGGCACAGCTGGAGCGTGAACACCTGGGGAGTGCACTGGGCTCTGCAGCTCCTACCCCTCAGCCCTGGTGAATACACCTTGGTGACCTCAGTGACAGTTTAGGAGGCTGGTGCGGTGGGCACACCCCACCTCCCCAGAGTTCAGGGACACAGGCCGGTCCTTACCATGTAGGGCTCCTCCCCTGGCCTGCAGGGAGGACACTGGTGGCACAGCCCGGTAGTCTGGTTGTGGTATTCGTTCTCGCCACAGCTGGATTCCTCTGCCTTGGCTGAGCACATCAGAGACACCTGCCACAGAAAGGGTGCTTGGCCTCCACACCTCCTCAAGATGTCGTTGGTGTGTGGGGACAGTCCCTGGAGAGCCTGAGGTTGCTCCTCCCCCCGCCCCCTCCCATCCACAGCCATCCTTACAGTCCCTTCCTCTGGTCATGCTGTTCAAACTCATCCTCATTCTAAGCCTGGGGTTCTTTTAAGGCCATGAAGGAGGCATACCTTCCCTTGAGTCTCTAGACATCTAGGTAATGCAGGGGCTGGTCCTTTGGTCTTGTGGTGTCCCAACCCCCACCGCCAGGAGGGACTCAAGGGGGCAGGAACTTCCTGATCTTTTTTAGCTGTGGGCCCATCACACAGGCTAATGCATCATTGAAAAGCATTGAGAGACATTTCTATCTACAAGCCTGGTGAAGAGAGTACCCGGTAAATGGTCCAGTTAGAACTGGGGTGCTGTTGTCCCCCTCCTCTCCTGACAGCTGGGTGGAGGAGGCTGTAAAGGGCGTTCTGAGGTGGAACAGCTAGTGAGGGTTGAGACCCGAGGGAAAGGCCCCGCCCTCCAGGTGCTGAAGTCCGTGTACAGTCGGAGCAGGCACTCAGAACAACTTACCACCAGCACCGGAAGCCAGGACATCCACCTGCAGTCCCCCATGTGGGCCATGATCTCCCGGAAGCGCACCTGGAAGACACATTGCATCTGTACCAGGTGTTCCAGCTGCCTTCATCTTCACCGTGTCTCAGTGGATGAAGGTGACTTCCCGCAGACAGCATGGGGAAGGGCACACCCCAAAGAAGGGGGTCTATTCTTTCTCAATGGGGGGGGGTCACGACCCCTCGGGGGGTCCAAATATCAGCTATCCTACATATCAGATACTTACATTACGATTCACGACAGTAGCACAATTACAGTTATGAAGTAGCAACAAAATAATTGTAGGGGTCCCCACCACAGGAGGAACCGGATTGAAGGGTCGCCGTATGAAGAGGGTTGAGAACCACCGGAATAGACAGGCGCTAAGCTAAGCTTCAGGCTGATGACCCTGAAGACGGCTCATGTACCCTCCCCAGCATCACACTATGCCCGAGAAAGACCCCCCCAGAGGGAAGGCTGAGCAAATGGGGTCTGCTGTTAAGCTGGGAGCTGGGGGCTAGCCTTTACCATGCTCTCCACTTTAAAGAGTAGCCATGTGCAAGCTTTCACTGTGAGGTGCCCCGGGCTGCCTGTTGAGAGCCAGGACAACAAGGATCTTGGGGTCTAGTCCATCCTCTTTGCTCTCACAGCCCACTGGAAGGGTCTTCCCTTTCTTTGGGAAGTCACTAGAGGGGGTGAGTGAGATAATGCAGTTTAGCCACCTGATTTTTATAATTGAAACGACTGAAGGGCGGAGAGGTTATGTGACTGGTCCAAGGTCATACAACTATTTAAAGTATAGAGCATGCCATCATGCAGGGGTTCACATGCTTCCACCAACTGCTGCGGTAGTACGCTGCTCTGCCATGGTGTTACCTGGTCACCTTTTCACTATCAACTGGGACTCGTGTTCCCAGGCCAAGCTATTTTACCTGGGGGTATGAGTATTAATCACCCTACATGTTAGCAAGAGATGATGTGCATGTGGGAGCTGCTGGATTTCCTGGGTGCTGCACTATGGCCACCATATTAGCATTGGGGGGTAAATTAATGACAAACATCACCTTCTCTGGGAGGTAGAGGATACTAGGAACCTTCTAGAATCCAGTGCTGACTTGAGGCTCAAATCAAACTGATCCCACAGGAACCCCCTAGATCTTTTATCCCACATTCTCTTGTCCTTATGGTTGGTCATGGGAATCAGTAATTTTCAATAGCACACAAAAGAGGGCTGGGTAAGGAGGCTCAAAGCAGATGTGGTACCTGGAAACCGCCTCCTCCCTCTGTCCCCCTACCCTCTCCTCTTTCCTCTTCCTTGTAGGAATATTCTAAAGACACCGAGAAAAACAGCCAAAGGGTTGTTGGTGTGTTGAAAATAAGTCTGAGAAGGAGAGGGGAGCTGGGCTAGCCGGGCAGGGTCAGGGAGGCCTTGAGCGTTTGGACTCTCGGCCCCTACGTTCCGATCCCAGCAGATTTAAAGTCCTGCTCGGTCTGGGTTCTAGAATCAGAGGGCACATTGAGGAGAGAAACACCCAAGGTGTAACCAGGCAGAGAGGAGGCAGGTAGGGTCCGTATCTGATGAGCTTGGAACTTATAGCTTTCAGGGCCTGTTTTCTTCCTGAGCAGTCCTGTCCAGCCTTTCTGCCTCCTCCCCATGGAGCAGTCAGTGTTCACCCTCCTGTGTAAGGATGGTGAATGGGATTCTGAGAGGTCACTCTTATTTATCGCCACAGTAAACAAACAGCAGAATTCTGGGCTGGGGGTGTAGCTCAGTGGTTAAGTACCCCCTACCCCAGGCCTGCATGTGTGAACCCCTGGGTTTGGCCTCCAGCCCTAGGACAAGACTACACGTGCTTCAGTTCCCTGGAGCACCACACAGGGCTCAACTGTGCACAGCTGAGCGACAAAGACTTCATGCAGAAGACCTCCCTGGCTGTGGCCGTGACAATGCCCGGACACACAAGAGTGGGGTCTGAGTAACACCCTCGCCTTACGGCAGAAATTGGTTTTGGTGGGAAGTAGGGGCGTGTAGAGGCAGCCATGGACCAAGGGTTCGAGTGGATGACTTAGTTCCACTCTGTGAACTTTGTGATGAGAAAAAGACCACAGAGCTATTTCACTCTGGGGAGAAGTGTGTTTCCTAAAGCTGTCTGAGGATGGGCGTTCTACAAGAGTCTGGGGAGACCTGGCTAGGGTCACTGGCGAGGCCTTGAGGGGACAGGGTCTGGGTCTTCTGTGGGCTCAGGTACCTCAAGGTTGCCTCACCCATCACTGCTGTGTATGGGTGGCCTGCCAGAAATGGCCAGGCTTCCAGACTCTTTTGCACCTCAGTCCTGTGAGGCAAGATGAAAGTACCCAGGTTGTCCTCAATTGTGAACTTGCTGGGTGTTTTCCTTCTGGCAAGGAGCAAGCTGGGGCAGGCAGGGGGCGGGGGGAGCCAGCCTATAGGCTTGAGAGGGTGGCTACAGTCCTAACGGGTAGGGTGGAGTTGAGGCAGCAGAGGTCAGAAAGAGGACTTCACCCTTACACACACACACACACACACACACACACACACACACACACACACACACACACACACGCCTCCTTAGGCCCACAGCTCTGACCTTACTTCGGGACAGTGGGTTTAGCAGGGATGCCTTTCCATCGTGACTGTGGATAGGGCCAGAGGCTCTGGGTACTGGAGGCCTTCCAAGAGGCATATTAATGGTTTCTAATTTAATTGGTGTCTAATTATAGCAGATTCTTGGAAGCTTCCCTGAAACACGGGGAAGGGCTGGGCCTGTACACTTTGGTGTCAGGCTAGAGCCTTTAGTGAAAGGCTCATTAGAGATGTGCCCAATAAACCTAGGGTCAAAAGGAAAACCAACAGACCAGGGTAAACAAAAAGCTAGCAACATCTTTAGGGCTTTGCTCACTTATCCTGGAAGGTGCAAGGTCTGGGTGGGAAGGATGGCCCTGTGGTCAGTGCTCTCCTTCTGAACATCAAGAGTGCAGATGGAGGTCAGCCCAGCTGGGAGGAAATGGGGCTCACTTGCCCCCAGCTGTGACCTCCCATCACTCTGGGGAGTCCCAGTTCCCCACACTGATAAAGGTGCAAGGGCGAGGAGCCGAGAAAGCTGCCCTCGACCTGGGAGGCCCACGGCTGGGTTGGTAATGGTTGCAGCAGCATCGCCTCCCATCTACCTGCAAGCAATGCTCATGTTTCACCGGCCTAATGGGTCAGATGGTCAATGACCCAGGTCAGGGTCCTGCAAACTGCACCCACTGGTAAATCACCAGCTGCCATCAGGCTGTCAACATAGCCCATTGGCGGTCAGCTGCGCTGGCCTGTTACCCGATGGCCGGCACACGTTTCATAGTCCAGCAGAGACCTTGGGCCCAGGCAGGGCGCACGAGCCAGGCCTGCTGTTGTCCTGGGCAGGAGGGACTGTCACTAGCTGCTCACCTTCCTCCCTACTCTGCTTCTCTGCTGCCTGCCATTCCCACCTCCACACAGTCCCCACCTGGAGTGACAGCATGACCAGCTGGACTAATGCCAGCTCACGATCCAGCGCAACAACAAACCCCGGACTTCATTTTTATCCCCTCCACTCGAGGTGGGCTCTGTTCTTGTCTTCGTTCTCTAGGTCAGGAAATGGAGGTGCCCAGAGGCTAAACCACCTGCCTGAGATATGACTGCCCCTTGTTTTCAGTCTTATTTAGTTACAGCCCTGGGCTGGAACAGTGGGACCTATTTCATGACTTGTCCCTGTGGCATCCCACAGGCTGGGTCTGCACTGTCCCCGTCAGAGGAGCCCATGAAAGGTGGTGAAGGAGAGGTCACCCCTGACCTTGAACTCAGCCCCTGTTCTCGCCCCTCAGCCTGACGTGGTCATTTCTGCACATGGCCTCCTTTTCTCTTTAATGCTCTGTAGCCAACATTGGATGATGTGACCTTAGAGAACCTGGGCCAAAGAGGGTCTTCTGGGCACAAATGTACCTGGGACAAAGACCTCATGGTCCATTAGGGATTCTCCTGTCTGCATTTTCTTCCCTTTAGCTGATGGGAGAAAAGCTAAGCAGACCCCCTTCATCTGCCTAAACCTGGGAACAGCATCACGGCTGTGTACTGCAGATGTCTGGAACCAGGGACTAACATTCATAATTAACTTATGGCCCAAACAAATAGTTGGGCTTCTGTCACAGCCCTCTTTCCCCAGGAGGCCTAAATTCCACTGACAAGCAGTAGCTAAAACTTCTATGTGCCTGGCAGGGGACAGGAAGGTTCAGGTGGCTCTTGAGACATTTGTGGTTCATCAAGCTGGGGTCCACAGCAGAGACTGGTCAACTCTTGAGAGTTGTTTCATCCATTCAAAATATTTCTGAAGTGTTCCACCTTGACTATACTCTGGGCTACAGGATGGGACCAATTCCTACCCTCCAGGCAATACTTCAGGGGTCAGGTGGTCATCTACAGTTTGGAGACTAGAGGTCCATGACGAGGCTGCAGTAGGGGGACCCTGGTGATTCACAGGGTCTGTTTCTTCCTTCAGTGCCGTTCCCGATGCTGACCAGGGATGCCTGAGAACTCTTGGGGCAGAGCTGGGAAGAGGCACAGACTTAGCTCGTAGCAGCCAGTGCCCTGCCCATCCTCAGAGACCCGTGTCCCACTTCTGTGGAGAGTGAGACAGGTGGAGACCTACCTGAGTCTTACAGGGCCAGGTAAAGTTAGCTTGGAAAGGGTATCCTAGGAAAAGGGTCCGAGGCATCTTGAAAGCCTCGGTGTGAGGGATTGGGGTGGGGGTCTCTCAGGAGTCACTGACGGGAAAGCTGAGTGTGAGATGGATGAAGGCAGGAGGTTGCTGCAGGCTTGCATTAAGTGTCTCTGTGTCAGTGACTTTGGCTTCACTGTGAAGAAATGCCTGACAGACACCGTTCTGAATTGGAAAAGTTCATTCCGGCTTATGGTTTCAGAGGATTCAGTCCATCGAGGTAGCAGGGCTGTGGCAGGATGGAGCAACTCCGTGAGAACCAGAGCCACACTTGCTGGCTTTCCCTTCCTTCCCTTTGGTCCCACCAGAGCCTATGGGGTGATACTGGCCACAGGCAGGGAATGTCTCTTCCGTAGTTAATGCTTTTCTGGGGATGCCCTCAGACACACCCATGAGTGTGCTTCACAACCCCCTTCTCAAACCCCAAGTTGACAATCAAGATTACCCACTGTCTTAGGGTTTCTATTGCTGCGATAAAGCACCATGATCAAAAGCAATGTAAGGAGAGAGTTATTTCACCCTATGAGTCTCACGTCACACTCCATCACTGAGGGAAGTCAAGGCAGAATGTCAGAGCAAGAACCTGAAGGCAGGAGCTGATGCAGAAGCCAGGGAAGGAGGTGCTGCTTACTGGCTTGCTCTCCATGGCTTGCTCAGCCTGCTTTCTTATAGAACCCAGAACCACTAGCCCAGGACTGGTACCACACTCTATGGGATAAGCCCTCCCACATCCTCCATTAATCAAGATAATACTCCACAGACTTGCCTACAGACTAATCTTATTGAGGCTTTTCTCAATTGTGGCTCCCTCGTCTCAGACAACTCTAGCTTGTGTCAAGTTGACATAAAATGGGACAGCATATCCAAGAAGGAAATAGATGTTATCATGTGACCCAATACACACACACACACACACACACACACACACACACACACACACACGCACCTACACACACACAACAAGAGTTTTAGGAGAAACAGTAATGCAAGCAAAGTACTCTGGTACCTGCTGTCCCCTTTTGGGGTTCTAATAAAAAAACCATGGTTGCAGCCCAGGAAGTTGACTTCATGACCTGTTGCTAAGCCCTGGTTTGGGATCTGAAAAACATAGGCTCCGAGGAGGGAAAACCAGGAGGGGAGGGCAGCTAGAAGGGACAGGGGGTGGCTAGACCTCGGGTAGGCTGGGGAGCCAGGCCCGGACAGGGTGAGTCTGGACTAACTCAAGAATGGGGGGCATCAAGTACAGGATGGCAGAGGCCGGAGTCACTGGCCAAGCTCTGGGATGAGGGAGCAGAAGCCACTGGGTAGGCCACAGAGGCATGTGAGAAATCCTTCAAGAGGTGGCTAGGCAGCTGCTGTATGAAGCAGACACCGGAGGCAGGTCAGAGAGTGCAGCTGGGGACTGTCACCAGCGCTGAAGGCACCATGGGGGCCTGACGGGAAAGTCATGGTGCATCCCTGAGGTCTGTCCTGTCCGTCCACTCTTCACAACAGCCCTGCTTACACCTTGGGAATGGGGCAGAGCGTGAGAGAAGTGTTCATCCCCGTGAGCGAGCTCCTCGTCTCATGATGAACTGCCCCGGGCTGGATACACTCTAGTCACTTGCTTTGTCTTCAGGACCCCACGGAGAAGGCCAAGGTCAAGGTGCACAGGACAGACAGCACACTCCTTCTCATAGGAGACTGAAAACAGGACAGGTGGTGTGAACAGGGAAGGTGGTGTGAACAGGGAGGCGTGCCAGCCTCTCAGGTTGGGAACGAGGGTTTGCGTTCCTCAGTGTGAGCCGCGAGGCGATGCCTGGGAGTCGTCGGCACCATCAGCACAGAGCCTTTTCTCCGGTCAGCCTGGACGTTCAGACAAGGCAGGCATAAGCTCAGGCCAGCTCGGGTCCCAGGGGACCCACATCGGTGTTCTCGGCTTTGCGGCTCCAGCTGGAGCCCTGGCCCCGCATTGCATCGTCAGCGTTTCCGGCTCAGACCTGTTGTTTGGGGGCGGGGGTGGGGGGCGGTCTGCATTTCCCCCACATCTGCTGCTTCTGAGCACACTGATGTGTGAAGTGCTGTCTGAGGGATCTCCTGGGAGCACGGTGTGGGGTGGGAGGAGGAACTTAATGTTTGGCTAAGGTTGACTCTTCCCAAGAACACAGGAAGACGGACTCTGCCGGGTCTCGCTCCGTTCGACGTCTGCGGGCCAAGAGCATCTCTGTTCTGTATTCTGCGGTTTCGTTAATTTTGTTCCTCCACGCATGCACCCGCCCATGTTTCTGTACAGCGGCAGTAAAACTGTGCGTGTAGCTGTCTTACAGACCCTGGGAACAGAGGAAGCTAGGGTCCCTGTCTGGAGAAATGCACCAAACACCAGATTATATAGGAGTTTAGGCACATCGTCCCAGGTCCTCTCCTCAGACTCTGTGTCTTGACCGGGCAGTTTGCCTCTGTTCTCTGAGGTTGGCTATCCCCGCTGCTAGTCGCTATCACCTGGACAGTCCGGTCTCTGGGTGGACTGCTGGACCACCTTCGAATGAGGAGGTGCTACCTATGGGCTTATTTCCTACAAAGAGGGCACCACCTTGGGCACATCCTACCCCACATCTGTCGACTGAAACAATGTAGCCCCGCAGGATGAGCAAACCCACAGCGGGCGTTTTTCTATGTGTGTGGGCCGAGGTTGCCTCTGCCCTTCATCTTTTTCTGTTCTACCCACTTGAGTGCCCGCATGAGGCAACTAAATGTGTTTTTTCCTCGTCCTCACCAGGTCGCAGGGACTAGAATCCGAGGTCTGGCCGTCCCTGCATCCCCTCCCCAACCCTGCGATATCCTTAGGGGTACCGTGTCTGATGGGAAAGAGGCGAGGCCTGCAGCGGGCTCACCCAGCTCTTCTGTGGAGTGAGGCCAGGTGCTGGCAGCCAGCAATGTGTGGGAGGCAGCCGCAGGGCTAGGCTCCCCCCACCCCACCCCACCCCCCAAGCTTTCTCCTGCAGAAGGAGCCTGGGGGGAGGCTGCTGGTGGCCTCCTCCTGGGCTTTACGATTCTCTGATCTCCCAACGGCCCCTAGTTCTCTCCAACCAAGATAGATCCTCATGCCCACCAGAAGCTGGGTCCGTCATCGCGGCAACTAAAAGCACTTCCGCTCGATGCTGGCTGACACAGGGGACTGCTAATTACTGCTCAGTGTCGCAGAGATGGACTCGTCCTTCCTTTCTTGTTTTTGGAAAATCTGCTTCATTCCCTCTACCAGCCCCTCGGGGGAAGGGTCTTCATGTCATGCTTGGTGTGACGGTGTGCTTCTGGCATAGGTTCTCAATGACCGTTTTGAACCAGGAGTCCTCATCTCTTCTGTTTCCTCCTGGGACCCATGGCAAGTGAGGCCACCCGTGGCTCTGCTAGAAAAGGACTCTCAGGGCCACATGGTTAGGGACAGAGAACGAAGCTGAGGCAGAAATGCTGAAGTACTGAGCACTGGGCAGGTGGAGGAGCACTGAGTAGGTGAGGAGCACTGAGTAGGTGGAGGAGCACTGAGTAGGTGAAGGAGCATTGTGTAGGTGGAGGAGCACTGAGTAGGTGGAGGAGCATTGTGTAGGTGGAGGAGCACTGAGTAGGTGAAGGAGCATTGTGTAGGTGGAGGAGCACTGAGTAGGTGAAGGAGCATTGTGTAGGTGGAGGAGTACTGAGTAGGTGGAGGAGCATTGTGTAGGTGGAGGAGCATTGTGTAGGTGGAGGAGCATTGTGTAGGTGGAGGAGCATTGTGTAGGTGGAGGAGCACTTCATAGGTAGAGGAGCATTGAGTAGGAGGAGGAGCATTGATGTAGATAGAGGTTCTGCATAGTTAGAGGAGTACTGAGTAGGTGGAGGAGCACTGAGTAGGTGGAGGAGCACTGAGTAGGTGGAGGAGCACTGAGTAGGTGGGGGAGCACTGAGTAGGTGGAGGAGCACTGAGTAGGTGGAGGAGCACTAAGTATGTGGAGGAGCACTTCATAGGTAGAGGAGCATTGAGTAGGAGGAGGAGCATTGATGTAGATAGAGGTACTGCATAGGTAGAGGAGTACTGAGTAGGTGGAGGAGCACTGAGAAGTTCAAGCCACATCATGCAGGGGTAAAGAACCAGGCACCCTCATTTATTACTGCACACTGAGGTCTTCACACAGAAAGTTCTTGGTGATAATCTCAGAGCTGTGAGTGGTCATCTGGCTTCTGCTGCCTCTCAAAGGTTGGGGGCATGTCTATGTATTCTCTTGGGGGACACTTGAACTCGGGAACACACAAGTCCATGTACCTAGACAATAATGGGTGTGTTCTGAAGAAATTGTCCTTATGTGGGTGTCATAGACTGCTCTTGCCCAAACCTAAATGGTGCAGCCTGCCACACAGCAGGCATGATGGTGCCACCTACTGCTCCTAGGGCCATGGGGAGGAGACTAACTGGAGATACACAGAACACAAGCGACAGTATGAAGAGACCCAGCACACATGGGGTTTCCAAGCCTGGTATCAGTGGAGCACAAAACACTATTTTGCGATAAGCTGTATTTCTTTTCTTTTCTTTTTTTTTCTTTTTTTTTTTTTTTGGTTTTTTGAGACAGGGTTTCTCTGTGTAGCTTTGCACCTTTCCTGGAACTCACTTGGTAGCCCAGGCTGGCCTTGAACTCATAGAGATCCGCCTGGCTCTGCCTCCCGAGTGCTGGGATTAAAGGCATGCACCACCACCGCCCGGCCTGCAATAAGCTGTATTTCTTTAATTTAAAGATTGGTTTTATTTAATTATGTGTACTGGGGCAGGGGTAGATGAAAATGAGTGTGGACACTCATAGAAGCCATAAAGGACATCAAATCCTCCAGGAGTCAGAGTTACGGGCAGTTGTGAGCCACCAGACATGGGTGCTGGGACCTGAACTGGGGTCCTCTGTAAGGGCAGTACACACTTTTAACAGCTAGGCCATCTCTCCAGCCCTTGGCTTGTTCTTTCATAAGTAGAGGGAGCACACTCGAGAACAACAATTAAAAGTTAATATAATAAATACACAACACAGTAGCTCATTATCACCAGCGAATGGGAAGTGCCGTAGGTAATTTTACCGTGTGTTTTTTTCTTACGCAGTTGGCCCCACAGTAGGTTTGTGTATACCAGCGTCACCACCAACGCACCAGGAATGGCTTATGCTGCAAGGCTCTCGTGGCTGCAATGCCATCAGGCCACAGGAATTTCTCAGCTCCATTATAATCTCGCAGAATAACTACTGTACATGCAGTTTCTTATTGTACTGTCCATACACGGCCTGCCCATCCTTCCCTCCCTCCCTCCCTCTCTCCCTCTCTCCCTCCCTCCTTTTCTTCTCTTTCTGTGTGTGGACATGCAGAGCTTTTCTCTCATGCTCTGTCTATCCACCAGTCCATCTGTCCGTCACAAAACAACTGAGTATCTACTCTAGACGAGACCAAACAAACAGGGCAACTCGGTCCTTGTCCTGGGAGCATTTGGTAGAAACCACAAAAGGGTACCATGACGCAGCGAGATAAATACTGAGGGGAATGATTGATGAGTTAAGTGGGAACATGGGGGTCGGGTGGGGGGGAACGGACACATGTAGGAGGTCAGGAAGACTGTCCCAGATCCTTTGAAGGAAGAATGGCTAGGCGTCACAGCGGGAAAGAAGAGGAAAATGAAGAACAGGGTGGGTCACTGCTGACAGGTCCCATTCAGCAATGGGAAGTCTACTATGTCCTCGGCAGGACCACCATTCTGTGTTCTCCCCTTAGCAGCAGATAAAATGGCCTACAGGAAATGCAGGGCATTTTGTTTTCACGTTTTATGTCCGGTTTCATGGAACTACTGAGTCTCCTCAGCTCTTCCCTCGTTCCTTTGTTCTCACAGGCTTCAGATATTTGGAAAGCAATGTCTCCCCTTACCTTGTCCCCAGGACACCAGCTGTCCCTCTCGGAGGGCTCTACTAGGAGCACGAAGCTGGCCCCAGTCAGGCTGGGTAGAGAGAAGGCCTGTTGGCAGAGCTTGGTAGGCACACGACCACAGTCCCGAAGCATGTCGGACACATAAGACCTTGACTTGACAGTGGAGATAAAGGGCGGAGCCACAGTACGCTGTGAAATGAGGAGTCTCGGAGGGCTCTTGGCTCTTCTAGGATTGTTACTGTGGGTGAATTAGTCTGCCCCCACATGGATGGGGCTGTCTGGAGGTGAAGGCAGGCTGAGGGTGTGTGGAGGGCAGGGTAGGATGTGCATGTCTTTGGTGTAACCCCCCCTCCCTACTTCCCCCCCTCCCCACTGTGTCCCTTATTCCTGTCCTGCTCATTGTCCTCTGAGTCACTGTGATCTCTGAGAGCTGGAGTGTAGAGAGGAAGCCATGGGACCCTTGAGTGCTCTGTTCAGTCCTGAGCCTGGGAGTACCTGAGCCTTGGATGGGACCCTTGAGTGCCCTGGTCAGTCCTGAGCCTGGGAGTACCTGAGCCTTGGATGGACCCTTGAGTGCTCTGCTCAGTCCTGAGTCTGGGAGTACCTGAGCCTCGGATGGGACCCAAGAGCAGTCTTCGGGTTCTCTATCGATCCTCAACACCAAAGTCTAATATCATCTCTATTCAGCACAGAGCAATATGCTGTCCCCCAAGGCAGAGCCGGACTAAGGGCCAGCACAGCCTGTAGGAAAACAGTACACCATGGCGGTAGCTGCTCTCAGAGCCTGCAGGCCTGTGGAACACCCAAAGTCCCACTGTTCTTATTAACAGCCTGCATTTTTATATTCATACTGCTGACGAAATTAGTTTTAAATACTCATCTTTTTTTTTTTTTTTTTTTTTTTTTTTTTTTTTTTTTTTTTTTTTAGGAATCACTCATAATAAAACCAAACAGTTCCTGCATCCAGGGAGCCTCTCTGATCATTTGTACCTACACAGCCTTCACGGTCTCAAAGAAAGCAACCCTTCATCCTCTCTCTGCCCTTCACCTGCCTCCTGCCCATGGCCAGCTGTCCCTGATCAGTTCTTGTCATTATGAATTAGAACAGTCTGGACTTGGCAGTCCTCATGACCTGACTCCCCAAGTACAGGGATCGCAGGCAGTCCTCGCCACACTCTAGAGCAGTGTCCTGTGTGTTCCACACTGTCCGGTGTGTGGACAAAGCATCCGTGCAGCCGACATACAGCTCATCTCTTCTGTTGAACAGAGTAGCTGAGTACCGTCTCACGGCGAGACTCAGTACCTTGTTCTTTTCTATGGCTAAGTTATGCTCCATCACACTAATAAATAAGAGCACTTTTTTTTTCATTTGCCCATTTGATTTCTTTTTGCTAAGACAACATTTTAAGATATGGCTTGGGGTGGTTTCCTTGAACCTGGTGCTGTCTTGACCCAATGCTTGATGTAGGAGAGGTTTCAAAAGAGGAGCTCCCAGATTATGCCCACGTCTTTTGGACTCTCCCAAGAGACGGCACACACGGACAGCAGCCTTCCAGTCCACAGGTCAGCTGGAAGACACCATGTTTCCAAACTGCTTTTGAGTTTCTGAAGGATCTGTGGCTGTCTTGTCTCCCTGGCCAGGGAGACAACCATACAGGTTCACAAGAACCGGGAATGAACTGCATAGCCCCTTCCCAGGCAGCCATGAATGTGGCCAGAGGGAGGGTGGATACTTTAATAAGATGGTGGTTCTCAACCTGTGGGTCACGACCCCATTTGGGGGTCACATATCAGATATTTACATTGTAACTCATAACAGGAGCAAAATTACAGCTATGAAGTAGCCACAGAAATAATTTTATGGTTGGGGGTCACCACAACATAAAGAACTGTATTAAAGGGTCACGGCATTAGGAAGGATGAGAACCACTGGTTTAAAACGTAATAGTGTTTGCCCAGGGCCATCACAGACAACAGCCTTCTCAGAATCACATAGAGGGAGTGTTGAAAACAACTGCCTGTTGGCCTTTGTACGTAGCCACCCTCAACAAAACCTGTCGGATCTTTTATGCATGGACGCAGAGGAGCAGCAGCTTGTGTGTGGCCTCTGTCCCCTTATGCTGGGGATCTTGGTCCTGGTAGCCGTCTCTGGCTTAGGAGGGACATTGGGCTTCCAAGGGAGGCCCAGTCACTCAGAGACGTCATTCAGTGAGTATTGGGGTTAGGCAAAGCTGTTAAAGCATAGATGCATCCACAGAGGGGACAGCAGCAGCAGCCAGAGAGAACTTTCTTGGACACCATCAGGCATCTGTGAGATGTGGAGCACACAAACCCTGTTGTTGGCAGATGCTCTACCAATTATAGACCTCTCTTTCCACCACCCCACACTGCCACAGAGGCACCTGCCACTCCCTAAACGTCTGGCAGAGTCTATGGAGGAGCAGAGAGATTGGTCATTCTCTGCAAGGACAGTATCAGGGATGTCTTGGGAAGCGAAGGTAGCTTGCAGGTCCTACAGATGGTGTGTATGTGTGTGTGTGTGTGTGTGTGTGTGTGTGTGTGTGTGTGTGTGTATGTCAAGTCCAGAGCTTCTTCCTTCCCAGGGCATTGGGAGCAGCAGTCCCAAAGACAGAGAGCAAGGCAGCCAAAGTCGGGCTCTGGAGGGCAAGAGGTTCAGGTCAGCAAAGGGGCAGGCTTAGAGTGCTGTGGGCGTGGCTTCATCCCGTACATCCCTGTCATCTACCTCAGGAAACCATGGAAACAGTGAGGATCCATGTGCTCACCCTCTCCTTTGCTGCTCATGTTCCCAGTGAGGCCGGAGAGGCCAGGAGCCTCCCTCACCTCCCACCCATGCTGTGACCCGTGAAGATTTCTGAAACTTTTTGTTTCCGGCACATTGCTGCTTTCTTCTCGACCCTTTCAATATCAGGACAGCTTAACTTCCTGGTACAATCACAGCATCCACACTTCCTATAAAGGGTTCACACTCCGAGAACCTAGGGGGATAATGTCTTAAGATCAGGCCATTGCAGCCACAAAAACCCCACCTGTGCCCCAGGCTAACTTTAAGTGGTTAGGATTTGGTTTGTTTGTATTTCATAAGTAGATGCACCCCTAATTCTGGCTTTAGGCCACTCCCTCTGCCCCCACTGACAGAAATAACCCAGCACAGGTGCTGTTCACACAGATGACCCGGATGGAGCCGACTATAAATAGCCATTATGTGTCCCCCTTCAGAGAACACTTTGTTTTTCTATCTTAAATTCGAGTCCCAACATGAAGCAAGGAACTTGAAGATTTGGATCCTTCCTGTCAAAACCAGAGTGTTGTTCCACCGGTTTGAAAGAGAGTTCTCTTTGCAAGTACAGTAACAGGAAGGACTCAGGGAGGCCATGATACCTGGCAAGCTCAGCCAGGACCCCAGAGATGGATCTGCTTTGTATCCCCGGGGCCTCTGCTAGATGGGGCATAAAACAGGGACTGTTCACATCCTTCTGAGCCTGGGAATCAGTGGGGCAACCCACTCATTAACAGAGGTAGATTATAATGCAATTGTCCTGTATTCTCTTTCCCATCCCGGACCTTTCTTCATGGGGGAGTAGCTGAAGTCATTGTTGAAGTATGAAACATACTTTTAAGAGAAGGAATGCAAGGGGCCAGGGTTGGAGCTTGGTGGAGAGTGCCCTGTATGCGGGAGGCACTGGTTCTAGTCCACACACTGCTTAAAAAAACAAAACAAAACAAAACAAAACAAAACAAACCCCAGAACCAAAGTAGGCTTGTCCCTGCTGACACAGGCTATAACTAGCCTGGAAGATCCAGCACTGGCATGGCTCTGACACGGTCTGGGTAAACATGCTTCCAATGCCATCCCGGCTTCTGCACAAAAATTCCAGAGCCAAGACTGGCCTTTAATGCAGTAATGGAACAGGAGGAAGAGCTCTGATGTTCTGGTGCACAAATAGATAGCTACGGTTGATGACAATTAGTTGACCATAAAGAGAGCTAGTAGTTAACTGTTCCCAATACAAAGAAATGATGAATGTCTGACATGATGGATATGCCAATCATCCTGATCCATGGCGCACATACTTAAATATCATTCTGCACTCCACAAATCTGTGTAATTATTATGTGCTAATTAGAACTTAGAAAAAAAGATTGTGGCATCTTTTCATTGACCCAGCATGTTGAATCACAAGAGCCCAAGCACTTGCCCGGGTCTGTCTGGCTTGCATGCTGGTGTCTGCACACCCTTGGAGAGACAGCTCCAGTCAGCTGTCTTAGGGATGCTACTGGGCCAAGGTGGACAAGAGACAGCCCTGAGCAGTGACCTTGCAGGAGTCATTTCTGCTCCCTGTGCCTCAGTGACCTCACTTCTCAAGTGGGGTGAAAAGAGGAAGAACTTTCATGTGAGTGACTTGTGAAGACTGTTGGGTCTATAATCCCAAGAATGGTATTTTCTCTCAAATTCCAAATAGTTTGACTATGACAGTGTTGGTGGGAGCTGTCCCTAAGGGGACTGTTAGTCACCTGTCAGTGGGATGGATGATAGGTCCCCTTTCCCACTCTGGGAAGGACCTGGGACCCTCATGCCCTTGGTAGACAGGATGTCCCTATTACTATATCTACTTAGCTCTGCAGTGTTAAGTGTCAGAGTTGGGGTTGGGGACAGAAAGGCCATCAGAGCAGTGAGTGGCTCAGAACCAGGGACAGGAGGGATGGGCTGCAGTTCGTATCACACAGAGCAAAAAGCTGTGCCACAGAGCCAGTTCCAGATGCTCTGGACATCACTGAGTCAGCACAAAGGGCCCGCCCAGATTTACTGTGAGATCTTCATTGCTGCCGGTGTGGATGACAGCCTGGGGGGACCCATACCATCTCTGTGTAGTTGAAGTTGGGACGGCTGGATGATGAGAGCGATACAGTTCTCTGACTATCACGTTACACCAAGTTTGATGATTTAAAAAAAAAAACAAAAAAACAAAACATCTGCTTTTTGTTAGTGTAACTTGGAGCCTTTGACCACAGGGAGTTGTGGCGGCAGCGTGTGGTATTACCTTTTTGCATGGCAGCCTCACCTTCTGGTAGCGGAGGGTGGGGTCTGATCTGGGGACAAAGGATCAAACCAGGCACAATGTGTGTGGCTGAGCCCTCCTCCAGAGGCCCTGGGAGAGGCTAGTTGGGTACTCCGCCAAAGAATGAAGCAGGTTACGCATAAAGGACTGTTTATTAGGTGTTCCGCATGCGTTTCAATGCTGTCATGGTTGGAATGTCGTGGTTTATTTATCTCCACACCAAGAGCCCTCCAATGATGCCAAAGGATTTAGGACTGAACTATACTGGTCCTACAATAAAATTAAAGTTTAAAAGCCCAAGACCTACTAACTTATTAAAATCCTGGAAAAGGTTGTTTTAGGATCTCATGGGAGCCGGGTGAAAAGTTGGTGCAATGGATAAAATTTGCTTTATTTGAGCATCATAAACATCAGCCACCTAGAATTTCAGAAAAAAAATGATTGGAGAATAATAGAACTAAAATTAAAAAAATGAGACATATTTATTTCAAAGATCACAGGTCCCAAGTGGATTAAGAAAATATGTGTGGCTCAAGGACAAATGTTGTATATTTCCATTTAGTAAGGTACCCAGAGCCTCCAAACGCACAGGTACAGAAAGCAGAAGCGTGGCTGCCTGGGGCAGGTCCTGCGCCGTGTGCAATTGTGCCGTCCCGTGCTCCCTTCTGACCCTGCCTGCAGTAAAAGACAATTCAACCAAACTAGAGATTCCCGAGTTAGGTCTGCCATACCGTGCTTTCTCCACCATGCTGCTGGGAAGCCCTAATCCTCAAGAACGAGGAATCAGCCATTTGGGAGGACTGCCAAGCGCTCGGTGTCTTTGAGGATACGTGGCCCTCCTCCTGGCAGTCCTCCATTCCGGGTAAGATGTGCTTAGGGTGCATCCGGGCAGCACCACCCGGCACGGCACTCCCAGCCTCGCTGGCTTCACAGAGACAGGCAGAGTCACCCAGATTCCTGCTGGCACCTGCACTTGGTCAGGGCTGTTCTTTGGGACGGAGACACACCTGGGACAACAGACACACGAGAGCATGTCTCCATCAGCCCAGGTCCTGCCCGAAGCCTGTGGGTCTGTCCTGAGCCAGCTCTGCTTCCTACACGGCACAGCCCCTGCCCTACACTTGTTAAACGCACCGGTGAGATGGCTTTGGCAGTTACTAGTCTCCAAAGAGAACAAACGGCTGAGTTCTTTACACTTCTTTCACGGATGCTGCAATCCTTTAAGAAACAGTGAAACTCTTTACTGGAGAAACTCCAAGGACTTTGCACACACAGACACACACAGACACACACACACACACACACACACACACACACACACAACCACCCTTGTCGCATCTACTGCAAGTTAATGACAGTTACTTCTGGGCGGGAGAATTAGGATTTCTCCCCCTTGCTTTCTTCTTCGTATTTTATTACCCGGTTTGATTTTAAACTTTTGACATGGACTATTTTTTTTTAAATAAAAGCAATGAAATGATTATTTTTAAAGAAGAAAGGAATAGCATTCACACACACACACACACACACAGAGAGAGAGAGAGAGAGAGAGAGAGAGAGAGAGAGAGAGAGAGAGAGAGAGAGAGAGAGAGAGAAGAGACAGACAGATAGACAGTTTTGTGGTAGAATGTGGCCTGGCCTACTTGTTCTCACAGTATGGCTATGTTTGGCAGGGCCTGGGCCAGCTGGTTCAGTATGACCTTGCCTGGACCTCTGGTTCCTGTGGGCCATGATTTCCTGCTGCTGTCACTCCTAAGAAATCAGCCTCCAAACAAGGCTATGATTTGTAAGGTCATAAAGCACCGTTTATTTTCCTTAGATGCCCAGGGATTCCTTCTCTTGCCCAGTAGATAGATCAATTGACATTGGAAGCTAGGTTTGGGGCTGGAGGAACCAGTGCCTCCTACCAGAGATCCTCTCCATCCCCATAGACTGTGTGGAACATGGACGACCTCATTTCCCCCAAACCCCACAAACATGCACAGCCTGTGATTTATCAGTGCCCAGATCTTCATGGTGTTCAGTGGCAGATGTCATGGGCAGTTGACTATAGGGATAGCATATCCCTTCCAGCTCAAAGTTTCATGAGCTCCCCATGACCAACATCCTCATTTTGTGAGGGACTGAAGCAAGCAGTGTCTGTTTAGAAGGCCCTGCTTCTCTGGAATGTGGAGACAGGCTGTGTGGCCCCTGGGCCCACCAGGCAGTCAGTGAATATATTGGGTTCTGCCAGGCAGTGATGCTAGTGGGGGACACCTGGAAAATGTCTGACCTCAGGAAATGGCTGTAACACATAGGGACACATCCATGCTTTCACAGCAGAGAAATCCACAACCCTCTAAAACATTCTTTCTGAATGTACAATATCCCCCACTTACCGCTTTACAACAGAATAATGGTAAGAAAGCAATGTGCATTCCATGGGAGCCACACTTGAATGACCACTAACCACACCCAATGGTGAGTTCTTACCCACGTAAGACAAGCTTTGTCTTAGGTGACCTTACTAGCTGTGGGCTGATGTAAGTGTCCTGAGTATGTGTGAGGCAGTCTAGGCCAAACTCTGATGCAGGGTAGACCAGGTGTCTATAGATTTGAGGCATTAGTGTCCTTGGCATGCCCATGATCATGCTAACAATACAAGTCACTCATGACTTCTGTTGCCCACACCCTCTCTTACTCTCCACACCCTCAGCCCTGCCTGGGTCCTCCTTCCCACTTCATAGATGGAGTGTCCCAGGACACAGACCTAGCACTGAAGATGGGGAGTTCAGGGAGAGCTAGGGGTCCAGTCTTTGGGCAGAGGGGAAGGAAGGCTTCAGTTTGTCTCAGCAAAGGTTGTGTCTGCAGGGTTGCCCTGGGGCCCACTCTTTACACCCCTGCTCAGCAGGAGTTGTGTGTGGCTGATACACATAGGGGGTGTGTCCCTGACATAGGAGGTGTGTCCCTGACATAGGGGGTGTGTCCCTGACACATAGGGGGTGTGTCCCTGACGTAGGGGGTGTGTCCCTGACGTAGGGGGTGTGTCCCTGACATAGGGGGTGTGTCCCTGACATAGGGGGTGTGTCCCTGACATAGGGGGTGTGTCCCTGACATAGGGGGTGTGTCCCTGACATAGGGGGTGTGTCCCTGACATAGTGGGTGTGTTCCTGGAGGAGCTGCTGGCTGGGGGCTCAGCTGTACTTTCTGTTAGGCCTCATTTCATCCGAGCATCTGGTAGGACAAATGCTGTGTTCTGGGACCATCTAGGCAACACATGGATTGTAGCCTATCTATTTCTGGTGCTTGTTCACCAGGCCGATAACTACCGACCCAAGTGTTTCCCAGCACCCTGAGGATAGAGGTTGATGGTAACTGTGCATTGTTCCATCTAGCTTGGTGAAATCCAACTCCAATGACCAGCCTCCAGTAGCGGTTCCAGAAAGACCCTAAACTTAGTAGACTGTCACCAAGACCTGAACTGACAATTATTTTTGGTACCTCAGCGGCTATGTATAAGATCATACAAGGCTAGGATATCATTCATGATTCTTGTACCAGCAGGCAGTGAACGTCAAGAAGACTGAAAGCAATTCAAGGCAGAGCATGTCTTATGAAAGGGGAGGAGGTTAGTCACATTAAAATTCAAATATGCATTTGCAAGTTATTGTTTCAAATCCTTTGTATGGTCTTGCTTATGAGCTTGCATAGGTGTGGGCATCTGGGTAGTAGCAATGTGGTTTAAATGTGCCAGACCGCCAAATTCTTCATTTGTATGGACACTGAGGATGCTGTGTTAATTATAAATCTCGAGGCTCTTACCAGCCCGTGAGTGCCTGCTAGGTCTCTGTCATACAGCGAAGATCTTTGCAAAACTTTATTGAGAGAACCGTCCAAAGGCTCACCTGTTCTAGCATAGCTATGTGCCTTTAATTCAGCAGACATTACTGTGCTCAGACTTACTGGAGTGTGGGGATGAAGAAGGCTAGGCAAATGAGCAGGAGGGCAGGGCTGGGGACATTTTCACACGGAAGCAGGGGTGCCAGCTGTTTTCCTGTGGTGGGGCTGCTGTTGTTTGTTTGCTTTTTCATTCTTTCAACTGGAAGAGGAGGAGAGGAGAGGTCACATTGCCAGCTGGGTCCACTGAAGAGTACTTCCTGGATAAAGGCATTTGATGTCATCTTAAGGACTTGGGGAAAGGTGAGGGCTTGAGATGTGGTTATGATGCTTAGAAAGATGACAGGTGGTGATGGGTAGTTTGTTCATGGATGTGATGGCAGAACTTCAGGTGAGGCATTTCCTTTGTCACATTGGCCTACAGGCCATTCTGTGGGGGTGCATTTCCTTGATTAATGATTGATGTGAGAGAGCCCAGACCACTGTGAGGAGTGCCACATCTGGGTAGGTGGTCCTGAATTGCGTAAGAAAGCAGGCTGAGCAAGCCATGGGCTGCAGTTCAGTAAGCAATGCTCTGCCATTGTGATTGCTTCATTTCCTGCCTCAGGTTCCTGCCTTGAGTCCCTACCCTGACTTATTGTTACCTGGAAGTATAAAATGAAATAAGTCTTTTCTTCCTAAAGTTGTTTTTGGTCTTAGTGTTTATCACAGCAACAGAAAAACAAACTAGAACGTGGGTGGGGTAGGACCTTTAGGAGGTACTGGGAGACAGAGGTAGAAGACAGTTTGAGGATTAGCTGCAAAAGCTCTGGACTACGCAGAACCCGTCTCCAGTGAGTAGGGGATAGTGGATTTCTGAGCAATGGAAGGGCATGATAAAAATTGTATTAATCCTCTGCTTTTTAGATAATTTCAACTGATCTAACTTCAGTTCACTACTCCCTTATAGCCTCCACAGTGTTAAGCCCTTTTTCTTTTCTAGAGTTTCCTTAGGGAAAAAAAAATCCACTTTTTTGTCGAAATTCTCCATCTGCTCACTGACTGTGCTCAACTTTTTTTTTTTAAATCCTTGAGTATATTAAAATTAGTTGTTTTTGAGTCTTTGTTACTTCCAACAATGGCTACCTTGAAACTGTTTCTATCAGCTATTTTTTTTAATTATTAGTATGGGTACCATTTTTCTATTTCATGTAGCTGGGATGTTTTCTCATACAAATTATTATAACAATATGCGATAGGGAATCTAAAGACAAGGGCTATACTTTGGCAGCTGTTAAGTTACTAGAAGGTTCTGTTGACCCTGTTGGGCTTGACTTTCTTTAACAGGCCTGGACTATTGAGGCCGATGCCTTTAGCCCTAAGGATTGGTCTTATTCCTTTTCCTGTGGCATGACCTTTGTGAGGCCTCAGTTGACACACCTCTTCCAACAAGGCCACACCTCATAATCCTTCCCAAACAGTTCTACCAACTGGCAACCAAGTATTAAAATACACTGTGTGGGGGCGGGGGTGGGGGGGGAGGCATTCTCATTTAAACCACCACAGATAGATTGCAGAGTATTGGTTTTTCATACACGTGGCTTCCCAATGCCACAAGAAAACAAGCACCAGAAATCCTTGTTGGCCACTTAGTTGCCGTGTGTTCTTGCAGATGAACTATCTGCGTGTAATGGTTGTCTCATCAGTAAACATTTCTAGGTCCTATACCAGAGTATCTGGCATATATGAGTGCCAAGAAATGCTCAATGGTATAATGATTTTCCAATTTTGGAAGAACTGGAAATAAAAGAAATATCTAAAAAGGAAATAAAGTCATAATACTTTCATTATGCATTTTTGTTTTGTTTTGTTTTGTTTTTGAGACAGGATTCTCTGTAGCTTTGAAGCCTGTCCTGGAACTTGCTCTGTAGACCAGGCTGGCCTTGAACTCACAGAAATCCACCTGCCTCTGCCTCCCAAAGGCATGTGGCACCACCCCTGGCTCCATTATGCATTTTGTGTTTTATTTGTTCAAACATACCTTTTAAGAAAAGATTAGGATCGCTTTATTCACAGTGCTTGTGGATTGTTTTTCATTCCCTAGAGCAGTGGCTCTCAACCTTCCTAATGCTGCGACCCTTTCATACAGTTCCTCATGTTGTGGTGACCCCCCCCCTCCACACACACCCTAAAATTAGCTTTGTTGCTACTTCATAACTGTAATTTTGCTACTGTTATGAATTGTAATGTAAATATATGATATGCAGGATGATATGCTACCCCCATGAAAGGGTCATTTAGCCCTCCAAGGAGGTCATGACCCACAGGTTGAGAACCAATGCCCTAGAGCTTAATGACTTTTAAATGACATTCTTTTTTTTTTTTAATGGTTCAAAGAATTTCATTATATCGGTGAATCACAAATCAATGAATTCCTTAACATTCGACCTTCAGATTGGTTCCAATTTTCACTATTATAAATACTGTTGCAATGAACATACTTGTGTCTTTATGGTGGAATCCTTCCTATAAATTACGAAAGGAAGAACCATGAAGCTAACGGGCACAAGATTAAGACCTGAGATGTGAAGATGACACCCTTGGGCATCATTTAACTTGGAAATGAATTTGAGTCATCTGCATAAGCAGGTTCTGATATTTATCAGTCTGTTCAGGGTAGCCAAGAACCATGAGCCCAGGCACTTGTGATTGTTGAGTAGAATCTCCCTCTATTACCTCACTGTGGTCAGCCACCTTCACCTTATTGGCTTGCGTCATCAGAATGTGCTTAAAAGAAAAAATCTTCGACGTATTATTCCCTCCGCTTTGACTTCTGTAATTGGGATCTCACATTTGCCAACCCCAGCAGGGGTACTAGCTTATTTAACTAACTGCACATGCGCCTACAGTTTCTGGTCCTCAGTTTCCTCCGAATATGCAAATTACGTCTCCATGGGACGGACCCCTTGGTAGGCTCTAGGTGGCTGTTTTCCATTAGCTTTATGACATGGCAAAGCCCATGGGCTGCAGTTTGAAAGCAGAGCCAATCCCTTTGAACTCTCCCGGGAAAGCCGCAGGTCTGAGTCAGAGGGTGAGGAAGTCACCCGAGTAAGGCAGGTATCCACCGAGTTCATCTGATCCACTGTGTTGAGTCTAATGACTGCCTTCAGAGGGCTCAAAAGAAAGCAGCCCGGCTTGCTTGGTGCCCCCAGCAGGCTAAGACTGCTCTAGGCAGATGGCGGTCAGGATCCTCAGTCCTGCCCATTCTTTGCCGGTTCTCGCCACTGAAGCTGTTTCTCAGCCTCTGATCTACAGCCACACACCTGGATAAACGCAGGTTGAGCTGCAGACTCCTCAGCTACTTGCAACTGCAGTTGAGCTGTAATTGCTGGGGCGTTACGAACCATTTGATGTCCAAACTCCGTCTGTCACCAGGTCCTTCCCGGGCAAGGCTGGCGGAGGGAAGGATCCCCGAAGATCCTTGCCTTTTAATGCATCCGAGTGATTCCACAGGGATATTTGTTTTCCCTCTCCTCCTCTAATTGATGCAGCTGTTGCCTGGCCTCATCTGCATTAAGCTAAATATTATGTCTTTGTAACGTTTTTTTGATCTTCATTAATTATAGCTCAGGAAAGCTGACAAAGGCAGCCTGCCTCTTTAATATAAACAAGATTAATTGCACGGTTCCTGCAGAAAATGAACTACTAGCAGTTTAACAAAAAATGTTTGTCTTTAAGCAGCCTTTGGATAAAAAAAAAAAAATTAAAACTGTTACAGGAAGTGCCGAAGCTGCCAAATTACCATGCCCGCGAGCCTCACCCTCATTATCAGACTAAATGAACGCACACACCCCTATACTTTCATCCTGCTCCAGGCCCAAGGACAAGAAAGGCGGGATTGAAGAAAAAAAAAAGGGAAGGGGGGGCCTTTATTCAAAGAAGTGCCTCTGAAGTCTGGAATGCACCCTGGTGTTTGAAGCCGAGATTTATACCTGACACCTTTTCTTAAGCTCATTGTTGGGACTCGCCTGTTTTCACATCAACCGCAGACTGCTCCTGGAGGTGCTTCAGCTCCTAACGACCATAATCTAAGATAAATACACGGGGATTGCGATCACTTTCGTTAGCGACCGGCAGCTAGGCTTTCCTTCAGTGGGAAAGCCTAAAACAGGCCAGGGTGCTGAGGAGGTGGGAGGCTCGTTCAGAGGGCTTGCTGAGGGCAGAGGGCAGGAGAACGGTGGGGCAGGGGGACTGCTGGATGACAGCTGCTTGTAGAACCACAAAGCCAAGAGCCTGAGCGGCAGCTCAGAGGCTGGGTTCTGCCCTGAGGTCTCCTCCACAGCACTGCACGTGGGAATACACATGACACTAGGTAGTCCAGGAGATCCTGACAGTCCCAGAGTGAGTTTCTGGTTGTTTGGGCCACGGTAGCCCTAGGGTATTCCAAATGATGGATGGGGAGTGTGGGCTGTCCTGCCTTTAGGCGGCGCAGGAAAAGGCACAGAGTCAGAGCAGGATGGCAACATTGATGTGGAGGCTATGGGAGTCCCAGCGGCATCATACAATGTCATCCTCCTTTGATGAGTCCTCTTGAAGTAGCTTCATAGCTGGTAGCGGAGGTAACTGGAGTCATCAGTCATGAAGAGTAGATGCTATGCTTGCTCCCAAGGTCATGCTTGCTATATGGGCTGCAGCCAGGGAAACATTTGTGCCAACTCAAGCTCTCTGTGGCTTCCCATGAATTCCTGACTTCAAGAACATGCTGGAAGAGTGCCTAATGGTGTGTGTGTGTGTGTGTGTGTGTGTGTGTGTGTGTGTGTGTGTGTGTATGGGGGAGGGGCTTGTGATACAGAGGAAGCCAGATGTCAGTGATGCTTTCAAGGCTGCTGCAAGGTCAAGCTTGGGACCCTGGCTGCTGGAACACCCTGAGTCTCCGTCCTGGTGGGTAAAAGAGTTGGACTAGCAATCAAGATTTGCTTTCTGAAACAGTGAGACTTACGGCAGAGAATAGGAGCTTGCCAGTGTGTGCGAAGTAGGAGACACTGAGAGCCAGGTGCCTGGGGGCAAGGCAGGATGGAACACTGCAGTGCCCTTTATACCATACCAGTCTCAAGAGGTGGGTGGGATGGGAAGGGGCCGGCTTCTGCTGGAGTCTAAACCATAATGTTCCTAGGTAGAGAGAGACTAGCCTATGGATTCTTTATTGTCTGGCAGTTTGGGATCCTGCTTTGTTTATCTGTGGTATTTAACAACCTATGCCAAAATTATTTAGGGTTTTCAGATTTCAAAAGGGCCTGGTTCCCATGGCAGACAGAAAGCTCAGGAGCTGTGGCAGCTACACACCTTGGGGCCTCTGGCTAAGACAGCCTGGGAGGCAGTTTATGGTGGTTTGGATAAGAATGCCCCCTCTCCCCTTGGCTCATATATTTGAATTTAGTCACCAGGGAGTGGAACTCTTTCATAGGATTAGAAGGATTAGGAGGTGTGGCTTTGTGGGAGGAAGTATGTCACTGGGGGTGGGCTTTGAGTTTTTCAAAACCTCTGCCAGGTCCAGTCTCTTTGTCTGTCTCTGTCTCTGCCTGCCTGCAGGTCAGGGTGCATCTCTCAACTACTTCATCTCCAGCACCATGCCTGCAGCCATGCTCCTGCCATGTCTGGGTGCGACCCCAGGAACTGGCTCTAGATGCTCCATACTTGGCCAGCCTTTCCCTTAGGGAGTGCTTACTAGGACCACGTATGTACAGGGCATTCAGTTGAGCTTGGTGGCAGCAGTGGCCCAGAAGAGGAAGCTGTGTCTGTCCCAACACTGACTATCTGACCAATCTAGTGACCACAGCAACCAGAACCATATTATCACACACGCACACTTTTAGCTGAAGGATACGTAAGGCTCTAGGAACCAATGCTTATCACATGGGAGCTTGCCTCTGTTCTATCCCATGTTACAGTCCTGGACTAGTAAAGAAAATGCTGGTCTTGACCCATTCCCTGGAGGTCACGATGCACTAACTAGGGTCCACTAGTGGTTGGAATGTCTCCCAGTATAGGTGTTAGGTGCCTGTTGACACACTTCTCACACTGGTGTTCGCACCACAGCGGACAACCAGGATTGAGGCCAACTGGGCATCTGATTGAGGATAGGGCTTGGCACGGACAGGGTGCTGACTTCCCAACCCCTAGCCCTGCAAACAAAAGGAAACTGTAGAT
Source organism: Peromyscus maniculatus bairdii (assembly GCF_049852395.1). Classification (NCBI taxonomy): domain Eukaryota; kingdom Metazoa; phylum Chordata; class Mammalia; order Rodentia; family Cricetidae; genus Peromyscus; species Peromyscus maniculatus. The sequence goes on along the minus strand of NC_134872.1, from coordinate 29,765,932 downwards.
TGAGATAATTGTCTAAATTCATTCAACTACTAGTGAGCCAATATGCCCCATCCCAAAACCACCATTTGCCAGAATGGTATTCTCATGCTATGTACAACATCACACACATTTCTTATGGCCACGTATACTACCAGGCTGTACATGGCAGAGTGATGTTGTGTTAAAAACATAAATCTAGAGGTCTTCCCTCTTCCATGGTTTTGTTAGAAAAATGTACAAACGGGATCGAGGGACGTGTGTTGTAAGCTCGTGAAAGAGCTTTCCTGAGAGGCTAGGAGAGGTGGTATCTGCTATGGTATGCTGGTCCGGATTTCTGAGTGACTGTCAACCAGTGTAACGGAGTCCTGTGGGTCTGTGCCACTGAAGACTGCTCACTGTCCCTTGACTGTCCTACATCAGAATACTCAAGAGGCTGCAGGACCCTGATTCTCATCATTTAGATCATTGGACCACGCAAACGACTCAAAAATAACCCAATTCCAGGATTGCAAAGTATGTTATAAAACGTCATGTTGTTCAATCTTATCCTGTGGCAAATGTAAGAGTTCTTCTGTGAGCAAAAACGTAACACATGAGCCTTAAGTTTAGTAAACTGAACTTCACAGGAGCCATGAGAAAAACAAATTCCATTTGCTTCTAAAGGTCCTTTGTTGGTATTCTAAAAATTTAGTAAATAAAAGTCAAATTATAAAAATGGTATTAAATGCTGCCTTTTACATTAGCTTTTAAATTTGTGGTCATTGTAGATTTGCTTATAGTCATAGGACTTCAGTGTCCCTGTCACCGTTGCCCAGTTGGCCCCACTGGGCTCCCATATGAAGTCACAGTGTGACAGCATCACATACAATCCCATGAGAACATCAATGTTCCCAAGTTACTTCGCGGTCACTATAAGGCTTCTCAAGGTTTTCATCTCATAACATGAAGGAGAATGAGCACCTCATTCAGCACATAATGACCCTGGGGATCCCACAGGATGTTATGACCAATTGGGTGATTCTAAGATAGGGGGTCTTGTGGGAAAACCTGACCCTGTGACCTAAACCCTGCCAGGAAGGATCCTTTTTCTCGGATGTTCTGAGCAGGAGATGGACACTCAGAAACTGAGGGCTGCTGTGAAGCAGCCTGAGCCTGCAGATCAGCAGTGGACAGGGAGGAGAACTGAGCCCAGTTCAGCTGAGCTGAGCCCCAGCCCAGGCCACGCTCAGCCCAGTCCTCCTAGCTGGGTCTAAACATCATCCTCAGCCCTAGTCCATGTCCATCTTAGTGTAGCCCCAACCAAACCTCAGCTCAGCTCAGCTCAGCACCATGTCCAGTACAGACACAGTCCCCGCCCCTCTGCAACACCAGCGACCCTCCTCCCACCTCCCCCAGCTCCATCTGTATCTTAGGTCTAGCACCAACCCAATTCCATTTCCCAAATGGTTTTCCTGAGCCAGTAGTTGAGACCAATTAGGGATGTGGCTGAAAGCTCTTTGCATTTGGGCTAGCATGCTTGACACACTGAGTTCTCCGTGTATAAAGTTCTAAGTGTACATAAGCAGGCCTAGTGGCTGGTGGCTACCTCAATGAGTGGCTTAGAAAGTCGTCTTTCAGATGCCACCCCCCAACCAAGATCTCTAATTAAAAATACCTAGTTGTCTTGATAAGCCTGCTCTCAGTCCGCTCCTGGAGAAGCGGAGCCTCTGAGAGACCTGGATTTTCTTGAGTTTCTACTGATACATTGGGCTAGAGCCAGAGGCTAAGCAGCTACTGGACCAATCCTCACTGTATGATGCTCAAGGCAATCTTACTTGTGAGGGGGGATGGAGAGGAGCTGGCATAGAGCTGTGTTCCCTTAAGTTGGAGAAGACACACAAATAGGAGAGAGAAAAGGTATTTGGACTGAGAGGAAAGTGGCTCTTTTGGAAGAGAAAAACCCCTGGCACCTACAGAAGTTAAGTTTTAGACAAAGAAGGACTATTGTTTAATAACCAAGTCAGCGGGCAATTGGAAACTGCAACCAACAAACCAATGCTAGAAAGAATAAATGCTAAGGGACATCCGCAGGGGGGCTCCCACAGACCTAGATCCCCGTTTAAGCTAGCTGCTCATGCGACCAAGAAGACCGTGTCCCTTCCTCGTCAATCAGAACATCATCTGAACAGGTGTGGTGGATTTCTGCCTCTAATCCCAGCCACCAGGGACTCTGAGGAGCGAGGCCCGTGAGTTTAAGGATTTCCTGGGCTCAAAAGTGAGTCCAAGGTAGGACTTGGTCACTTAGTGAGACTCTGTCTCAAAATACAAAGTAAAGAGAGAGATGGGGATGTATAAGTGATAAGTACACTTGCCTGGTTGTTGCTTGGCTCTAGGTTCAACCCCACCCCACCCCCTCCCCAGTGCAGAAAGATAAGCAGGCAAAATGCCTATTCAGAGCACTTCAGACAAAACCTTTTGGGGAAACTCAACAAGCCATAAATCATGACAAAAATAAAACTGTGCAGTTTGAGAATATGGATCAACTCATTCTCATTAATTTAGTTAGGTCCTGTAAAGTTCAGCTTTTTAACATTGAAAAACAAAAATTTCAGTAATCTAAAGCTTTATCATCAGTGCTACAACCCACCTATACTGCCAGGACACTCTAAAAGCATGCTTTATTTAATATTACCCCATTGAAAACATTTTGCCAAGTCAGAAAATGTGCGTGTGGGTGTGTGGATGAGGAGTGGTCCCGGATGTTTCTTTAAGTGATAATATTCATTACATCTGTTTCCCAAACCCACTATGAGAAAGAGATTGCCAACAAGGAACTGCTTAGGAGAATTTCACCCCTTTGAGGATTTTTCCTTCCGCATCCCACAGGCTTCAGGGGAACGTGGGTCTTTCCCCATACCTTTGGGCATCTGTGTGCTTTTTCTATTTCTATGGGGAGCGGAGAAGACTGCTGTGGGGAGGCCTCCAGCCTCCATGGGTGTTAGGTTGGCATTTGATGCTGGGGAGGTGTGGCATTTGGCAGGGGAAAAGAGCGGAGCAGAGGTTTTTATCACATCACAGTGGAAGCCCAAGATGGAGACCTTTCATGTCCAAAGACCCTCCCCTGCTTCAGACTCATTCGCCCCTATGTCCCTTCTATAACCAACCCTGCAGGCAAAGATGCATTTCCTGCAAACTGGAAAAACCAGGTACTCTCAACCTCAGATCACTGCTAATTAAATTCAGTTGTAAAATTCAGCTCCAATTTCCTTATCTTTGAGTGACATCTCCTACCTTCCAACTGGGGCTCTTAATATGCACCATGAAAACATTTGACATCATCCTATCCTTGGATCTCCTGCCGTTTCTGGCCCTGCAGAACTTCTGATAAGAAAGCCATTAGCACACTCAGGTGTTTTGATCAGGTTAACTTTGAAGCAACCTCTCATCTCTATTTCCCTCTCCCATCCTTGCCCTCCCATGGGTTAAATTTCCAACACTCAAAGATTTATTGGCATGGCATCTTATTAACTAGCTGAATTTATTTTGTTACTTTTAACACTAAAAAAATCCTCCTTGATGGTTTGACATATGCATTCAGTAGCAACTACTTCACAGTTTGAATCTGAATCCTCTGTCAAGATGCTGGGCATGGGCATGGCAGTGAACCTGCCTTCCAGCCAGTCCCAAGGTCACAGGTCAGTAGTGCACTGAGCTGATCAGCAAGGAAGTGTGGAGTGGATGCGGTCAATGTATTCTTTCAAGATTTATTTTCATTTTAGTTATGTGCATGTGTGTACTAGTGTGTATGCCACGTGTGTGTGGGTGCTGCAGTCATGTGTGTGCGGGTGCCATAGAGGAAGGTGTGGGATCCTCTGGAGCTGCCGTTAAAGGTGGCTCTGAGCCTCTGTGTGTGGGTGTTGGGAGCGTGTGTTCTTAACTGCTGAACCATCTCTCCAGCCTCTATTCAGTGCGTTTTTGACGGGATATTTTCAGATTACGACGGGTTCATCAGGACCTAACCCCACTGTAATTTGAGAAACGACTGTACCTTTGAATCAGATACTCTGTAATGAGTTCCTGGAGGTTGGGTGAAGATTTTAGTATTCACTAATGTCACTGCAGACCTTTGGGAAGTGCAGTGCTTTGGGCGAGCATGTAGCACAGAGCACAGCACACTGAGCGAGGAGCATGGAGCACGGGGCACAGAGCACAGAGCAGAGCACAGGGCAAGGAGTGAAGGGTTAATCACCTAAAAGCCTCAGGTGGACTGAGAAACTCTGAACAGGGAAGTTGACTTGACCGATAAACACTCACGGAAGCGTCTGGTAAGGAGATTCACGTACCAAACCCACTGGTGTCTACCATTTCAAGAGTGCCAGGGAACTGACCTGCAGAGGTTACCTTCCATCCCCAAAGTTCACCCTTTTCTATTCTATAAAACTCCAAGACCTCCAGCCCATGTGCCCAGAGTCTCCATCCCCCAGAGCCTCCAGCCCTTCGTTGTTCTGATTAAAGAACACTTCTGCTCTGGAGGGGACTGTCTTTCTTTTATTTTCACCTTGCCTCCAGCAATCTCGATCTACCAGGGAGCATGGAGCTTGGAGCCGGCCTGAGCCTTTTCAGGATGGCCCCTCCTGCAATACAGCAAATCCCATTAATAGGAAGGCTCCCAGGGCCACAGTGCAGTTAAGTGGAGTCAGGGCCTGCAGCACGGATCTCAGTCCTACAGTGGACATTTTCCCCGAGGGGTTGCCGAAGCATCTTTGTTCTGAACCCCAGTGATAATGGGGTTCCAAGGCACTGAGCTTATGCAGATGATAGGGAAGCTTCCTGGTTCCTGAACACCGGGCTACTGGGGCTACTCTGTTTGGTTTTCAGGAGGATGAACTTTAGGTCTGTGGGCTCCATAGTAAAGGTTGCTAGTATCATGGATGCAAATTATTGGCTCTGTGAGGGGGTGTCTGGAGTGGGGAACCAGGCCTGGGGGAGGGCCCTGGATGCACGTGGACCACTGTCTTCAGCTGAACAGACACATAAGAGAACACCCAGCCCCACAAACAGGAAATCAAAGCAAAGGGGCGGGCAGAAGAGGATTTGCCCCAGACCACCAGCCAGTCTGGTGCTTCCTAGATCAAGTCTCTGTGATAACCACTGCGGGGTTTATATTTCACAGAGACGAACAGAAAAGAGAGAAAGAATATCAAAGGCTAGAATTTTCTTTTACTTCAATGGTTGTGTTTTCCCTGAGGCTGCTGTGCGCTTACTGTGGAAAAGATGGTTTGAGGGCTTGGAGGCCGAGCGAGCGAGCGAGTGCAGGGGCTGAGGAAGGGGAGGCTGCTGTCTTCAGGTCTTTCAAGTCGGTGTTCCCCGGCCCCGCTCTGGTCTTTCATCCTTTTTTATTTATTTTTTATTATTATTATCAGGACGTTTACAACTGCAGGGTGTGTATCAAGTGACTTCCTGATTTTTCTGCCCAGATGAGATGGTTGTAAAACTTGAAACGAATAGGGTTATCTGTGCACGAGAGAAAGTGTGAGTCTTTGTAGAAAAATTTAGGATGGATTTGATCCTTTAATTGCTTCAATATTACCTCATAGCCCGACTGTTCTCCCCTCTCTCCAGAGCTTCCGATAACACAGCCTATTGGGGGAAACTAGACAGTGCGTTTGTTTGAGGGTTTCATGGGTGGATGTGTGTGTGTGTGTGTGTGTGTGTGTGTGTGTGTGTGTGTGTGTGTATGGAAGGTAAGAACCCAGCCAGATAAATGTCTCTTCATGTAACAATATTATTGAGAACAGTGACTTCACAGAGACAAAAGATGGAAAAACCTAGAGATTAGCAAATCTAAGTCATATGCCAACTCCAGCTTGGTGAAGTCAGGAAGTCCCGCCCAGCTGCCAATCCAGGAGCAGAGCTGCTCAGAGCAGGGGGACCCCTGACCTCTCAGGGGAGCATCATAATTGAGAGTGAAGGTGCTGCTAAGCGCTGACCTTCAGAGCCCCCAGGACTGTCTCCAGGGCTCCTGAGGGCAGTACCATGGCAATGCCTGCCTGGCATGGAGCTGGACCCTTTTGCTTGACTGTCACCCCTGCTTTTATCAGCAGCAACTGGAGGGGAGCATTGCTCTTCCTGTCACTGCTGGGGGAACTTTGTGGTGTGCCAGTAGCTGCCCCAGCATCAGCCGAGAGCCTAGAAGGAGAGCAGAATCTGGGCAAGCCTCAGACCCACTCCATCCATAGCCACCTTTAAATTTACAGGTGACTCAGAGGCACTTTGAAATTTGAGATGGAATGGTTTGGAGCACACATCTCAAAGCCTTCTACTTTTCTATTTTTATCTTCTTTCTCCCCTCCCATCTTCTCTATCCTTCCCTGTGGAGTATTTCTTTACACTGTGTGAATATATGTCACTGTGACTGGGTTAATAAAGAAGCTGATTGTCATTGGACAGGTAGATGTTAGGCGGGACTTGCAGACAAAAAGAGAGTGCAAAAAAGGAGTCTCAGAATCATGAGGAGATGCAGAGAGAAGGAGATGAACTTGCCACTAAGAAAAGGTACCAAGCCATGTGGCAGAGCGTAGATAAGAAATATGGGTTAATTTAAAATGTAAAAGTTAGCTAGTAACAAGCCTGAGCTATTGGCCAATCATTTATAATTAATAAGTTTCTATGTGGTTATTTGAAAACTGGTTGCCAGGAAAGAAAATTCAGGCTACACTTCCCTCCTTTCTTTTT